>NC_138860.1:42167287-42452340 GCF_965194805.1 Balaenoptera borealis
CCTGTCTTGTCACTTACCAGCTGAGTGATTTGGCAAGTTACTTAACTCTATGCCTCAGTTTTTTTCCCTGCAAAAATGGGGACAATAATAGAACCTATTTCATAGGGGTTTTGTAGGATTAAAAGAGTTAATTTGTGTAAAGCACTTACAAAAATGTCTGGCATATGGTAATTGCTCAAAAGTGTTTCATTTATGTATACCTACATACTCTAGAAAATTACAATGTTTTATATACTTGGTACCACACTGTATATGTATTTCTACTACTTCCTTTTTAAAAACTCTTTCCATATTAGCACAAGTAAATATAACCCCACTCTTGTTTTACCTGTTGCATAGTTTTTCATTGTATGTACATAGTTTATTTAGCCATCCCCCATTGATGGATATTCATATTACTGGTGGGTATTCATACTACTTTTGCCGTTGCTAACAAAGCTGCAGAGAATGCCTTTATACATGCCTCCTTTTGCCTGTGGATGTTAATGTGTTCCTGTAGGGCAAATACTGAAATGTGGAATTAGCAAGCTAAAGGATATACATGTTCTTGTTGTTGGTGGTTGTGGTGGTGATTTGTGTATGTTTGCTATTTTGGATATTGCTAATATTCTTGCTTTAAAATGCCTTTTATATTTATCCACACATTTACCTTCTCTGGGGTTGTTTATTCCTTCTTGCACTTCTGTTCTTCTATTGGGATCCTCTTTAGTCCGAGAACTTCCTTTTGTGTAGTCCAGAAATATTTATGATGAATTTGCTGTTTTTTTTTTTCCAGTTTTGACTTATTTGAGAGTATTTCTTTTTGCCTTCATTTTTCTCAATTAAAAATTTTATTTTGAGATCTCCAGAGATTCACATGCAGTTGTAAGAAATACTGCAGAGGGATCCTGTGTACCCTTTACTCGATAGTAAAGTTCTGTAAGACTGTAGTACCGAAAGCCTGAGATTTTCACTAGAATCTATCCACGTTGGCTGGACCTGTACTTCGACATCTTCCCAGCAGTGCCTAACTTCTGAAATCTCTGCACAGCACTTTACCTCCCAGTGGCTATTCTCTGTGAGGTCTTTTGAGGTCTTGCCCTCAGGAGTTTGACAAAAGCTCGAGGTAAATTTTATGCAGATTTTTCGGGCTCCTTTTGTTCCAGCCCCCTCCTCTCTGAAGCTCTGCCCCCTAGACTTTAATCGCTGTGTTAATGATTAATGCTATCGTTTTTTCCCTCGATCCTGTGAGCTTGAAAATGATGAAGTCAGAGAGGTAACAGTAGGCTAGATTGTGCTGGTCCTTGTGAGCTCTTTAAGCCACCGTAGGCCATTATAATCATTGATATCACAGATAATCAACATTGTAAATGGGTGTTAATTTTGGGTGGCATCTATTGAGATAATTATATTGATTTTTCCTTTAATATATTAATACAATGATTAACAAGAGTAGGTATTTAAGCTTGAGCCATCCTTATATTTATAAGATAAAATTATCTCGATTACGATTCATTATTATTTTTAAGATGCTACTAATAAATTGCTAACATTTTATTTAGGACTTTTGCATGCCTGTTCACAGGTGATACAAGCATTTAGTTTTATTTTCTTGTGTTGTACTTGTCCATTTTTGGTATCTGAGTTATGCTAACTTCATAAAATGAGCATAGTAGCTTTCCATCTTTTTCCATGCTATGCAGCATCTGGTATAAATGGGCTATTTTCTGTTCTTTGAATGTTTGGTAGAATCTTTCCAAAGGCTATTTGTCCATTGATGCTTGTGCTTCTTCTTTTTTTTTTTTATATTTTTTTTTATAAATTTATTTATTTATTTTTAGCTGTGTTTGGTCTTCGTTTCTGTGTGAGGGCTTTCTCTAGTTGCAGCGAGCGGGGGCCGCTCTTCATCGCGGTGCGCGGGCCTCTCACTATCGCGGCCTCTCTTGTTGCGGAGCACAGGCTCCAGATGCGTAAGCTCAGTAGTTGTGGTTCACGGGCCCAGGTGCTCCACGGCATGTGGGATCGTCCCAGACAAGGGCTCGAACCCATGTCCCCTGCATTGGCAGGCAGATTCTCAACCACTGCGCCACCAGGGAAGCCCGCTTGTGTTTCTTGAAACTGTTACAATTCATACTTTCCTATGAAATCATTATTTTTAATCTCGGTTTCAAATTTATTGCCATAGCATTGTACATAGTATTCTCTTATAATTAAAAAATTATAGCTGTAGTTAAATACTATTTTCCATTCATTTCTAGCTTTCCTTTTCTTTATCATACTCAGCCAGTTTGTTTATTTTTTTATTTTTTCAAAGACATAGCTCTTAGTTTCGTTGAGCAATGCTTTTTAAGAACATATTATCTTTAATTTCTCAGTTTATTTTCATTGATTTTTTTCTGCTGTGTCTGGTTTATTTATTTTCACTTTTCTAGATATTTCATTAGTTCAGTTATCAACAATTTTATTTTCTATCAAATGTATCAAGGCCATAAATTTTCTTAAGGTTCATTTAGGGTTTGTGCCCTTGATTTTGGTAATGTTGTATTTTTTGCTGTTCATTTCTAAATAGTATGTTATTTGCACACCTACTTTTTTTTTTTAAATAGAGCTTTATTGGAGTATAATTGCTTCACAATACTGTGTTAGTTTCTGTTGTACACCAAAGTGAATCAGCCATATGCATACACATATCCCCATATCCCCTCCCTCTTGAGCCTCCCTCCCATCCTCCCTGTCCCACCCCTCTAGGTTATCACAAAGCACTGAACTGATCTCCCTGTGCTATGCTGCTGCTTCCCATTAGCTAATTATTTTACATTTGGTAGTGTATATATGTCGATGCTACTCTCACTTCGCCCCAGTTTCCCCTCCCACCCCGTGTCCTCAAGACAATTCTCTATGTCTACATCTTTATTCCTGCCCTGCCTCTAGGTTCTTCAGAACCATTTTTTTTTTTTTTAGATTCCATGCATATGTGTTAGCATATGGTATTTGTTTTTCTCTTTCTGACTTACTTCACTCTGTATGACAGAATCTAGGTCCATCCAATTCACTACAAATAACTCAATTTCATTTCCTTTTATGGCTGAGTAATATTCCATTGTGCAATATCTTCTTTATCCATTCATCTGTCGATGGACACTTAGGTCGCTACCATGTCCTGGCAATTGTAAATAGTGCTGCAGTGAACATTGTGGTACATGACTCTTTTTGAATTATGGTTTTCTCAGGGTATATGTCCAGTAGTGGGATTGCTGGATCATATGGTAGTTCTATTTTTAGTTTTTTAAGGAACCTCCATACTGTTCTCCATAGTATCAATTTACATTCCCACCAACAGTGCAGGAGGGTTCCCTTTTCTCCACACCCTCTCCAGCATTTATTGTTTGTAGATTTTTTGATGATGGCCATTCTGACTGTTGTGAGGTGATACCGCATTGTAGCTTTGATTTGCATTTCTCTAATGATTAGTGAAGTTGAACATCTTTTCATGTGTTTGTTGGCAATCTGTATATCTTCTTTGGTGAAATGTCTATTTAGGTCTTCTGCCCATTTTTGAATTGGGTTGTTTGTTTTTTTGATATTGAGCTGCATGAGCTGCTTGTATATTTTGGAGATTAATCCTTTATCAGTTGCTTTGTTTGCAAATATTTTCTCCCATTCTGAGGGTTGTATTTTTTATGGTTTCCTTTGCTGTGCAAAAGCTTTTAAGTTTCATTAGGTCCCATTTGTTTATTTTTGTTTTTATTTCCATTTCTCTAGGAGCTGGGTCAAAAAGGATCTTGCTGTGATTTATGTCATAGAGTGTTCTGCCTATGTTTTCCTCTAAGACTTTGATAGTGTCTGGCCTTACATTTAGGTCTTTAATCCATTTTGAGTTTATTTTTGTGTATGGTGTTAGGGAGTGTTCTAATTTCATACTTTTACATGTACCTGTCCAGTTTTCCCAGCACCACTTATTGAAGAGGCTGTCTTTTCTCCATTGTATATGTTTGCCTCCTTTATCAAAGATAAGGTGACCATATGTGCATGGGTTTATCTCTGGGCTTTCTATCCTGTTCCGTTGATCTATGTTTCTGTTTTTATGCCAGTACCAAACTGTCTTGATTACTGTAGCTTTGTAATATAGTCTGAAGTCAGGGAGCCTGATTCCTCCAGCTCCATTTTTCATTCTCAAGATTGCTTTGGCTATTCGGGGTCTTTTGTGTTTCCATACAAATTGTGAAATTTTTTGTTCTAGGTCTGTGAAAAATGCCATTGGTAGTTTGATAGGGATTGCATTGAATCTGTAGATTGCTTTGGGTAGTAGAGTCATTTTCACAATGTTGATTCTTTCAATCCAAGAACATGGTATATCTCTCCATCTATTTGTATCATCTTTTCTGTCTCCTTAGGTAGGTTTATTCCTAGATATTTTATTCTTTTTGTTGCAGTGGTAAATGGGAGTGTTTTCTTAATTTCACTTTCAGATTTTTCATCATTGGTGTATAGGAATGCAAGAGATTTCTGTCCATTAATTTTGTATCCTGCTACTTTACCAAATTCATTGATTAGCTCTAATAGTTTTCTGGTAGCATCTTTAGGATTCTCTATGTATAGTATCATGTCATCTGCAAACAGTGACAGCTTTACTCCTTCTTTTCCGATTTGGATTCCTTTTATTTCTTTTTCTTCTCTGATTGCTGTGGCTAACACTTCCAAAACTATGTTGAATAATAGTGGTGAGAGTGGGCAACCTTGTCTTGTTCCTGATCTTAGTGGAAATGGTTTCAGTTTTTCACCATTGAGGACAATGTTGGCTGTGGGTTTGTCATATATGGCCTTTATTATGTTGAGGAAAGTTCCCTCTATGCCTACTTTCTGCAGGGCTTTTATCATAAATGGGTGTTGAATTTTGTCAAAAGCTTTCTCTGCATCTATTGAGATGATCATATGGTTTTTCTCCTTCAATTTGTTAATATGATGTATCACATTGATTGATTTGTGTATATTGAAGAATCCTTGCATTCCTGGAATAAACCCCACTTGATCATGGTGTATGATCCTTTTAATGTGCTGTTGGATTCTGTTTGCTAGTATTTGGTTGAGGATTTTTGCATCTATGTTCATCAGTGGTATTGGCCTGTAGTTTTCTTTCTTTGTGACATCTTTGTCTGGTTTTGGTATCAGGGTGATGGTGGCCTTGTAGAATGAGTTGGGGAGTGTTCCTCCCTCTGCAATATTTTGGAAGAGTTTGAGAAGGATAGGTGTTAGCTCTTCTCTAAATGTTTGATAGAATTCCCCTGTGAAGCCATCTGGTCCTGGGCTTTTGTTTGTTGGAAGATTTTTCATCACAGTTTCAATTTCAGTGTTTGTGATTGGTCTGTTCATATTTTCTATTTCTTCCTAGTTCAGTCTCGGCAGTTTGTGCATTTCTAAGAATCTGTCCATTTTTTCCAGGTTGTCCATTTTATTGGCATAGAGTTGCTTGTAGTAATCTCTCATGATCGTTTGTATTTCTGCAGTGTCAGTGGTTACTTCTCCTTTTTCATTTCTAATTCTATTGATTTGAGTCTTCTCCCTTTTTCTCTTGATGAGTCTGGCTAATGGTTTATCAATTTTGTTTATCTTCTCAAAGAACCAGCTTTTAGTTTTATTGATCTTCACTATTGCCTCCTTCATTTCTTTTTCATTTATTTCTGATCTGTTCTTTATGATTTCTTTCCTTCTGCTAGCTTTGGGGGTTTTTTGTTCTTCTTTCTCTAATTGCTTTAGGTGCAAGGTTAGGTTGTTTATTCGAGATGTTTCCTGTTTCTTGAGGTAGGCTTGTATTGCTATAAACTTCCCTCTTAGCACTGCTTTTGCTGCATCCCATAGGTTTTGGGTTGTCGTGTCTCCATTGTCATTTGTTTCTAGGTATTTTTTGATTTCCCCTTTGATTTCTTCAGGATCACTTCGTTATTAAGTAGTGTATTGTGTAGCCTCCATGTGTTTGTATTTTTTACAGATCTTTTCCTGTAATTGATATCTAGTCTCATAGCGTTGTGGTCAGAAAAGATACTTGATACCATTTCAAATTTCTTAAATTTACCAAGGCTTGATTTGTGACCCAAGATATGATCTATCCTGGAGAATGTTCCATGAGCACTTGAGAAGAAACTGTATTCTGTTGTTTTTGGGTGGAATGTCCTATAAATATCAATTAAGTCCATCTTGTTTAATGTATCCTTTAAAGCTTGTGTTTCCTTATTTATTTTCATTTTGGATGATCTGTCCATTGGTGAAAGTGGGGTGTTAAAGTCCCCTACTATGATTGTGTTGCTGTCGATTTCCCCTTTTATGGCTGTTAGGATTTGCCTTATGTATTGAGGTGCTCCTATGTTGGGTGCATAAATATTTACAATTGTTATACCTTCCTCTTGGATCGATCCTTTGATCATTATATAGTGTCCTTCTTTGTCTCTTGTAATAGTCTTTATTTTAAAGTCTATTTTGTCTGATATGAGACTTGCTACTCCAGCTTTCTTTTGATTTCCATTTGCATGGAATATCTTTTTCCATCCCCTCACTTTCAGTCTGTATGTGTCTCTAGGTCTGAAGTGGGTCTCTTGTAGACAGCATATATAGCGGTCTTGTTTTTGTATCCATTCAGCCAGTCTGTGTCTTTTGGTGGGAGCATTTAATCCATTTACATTTAAGGTAATTATCGATATGTATGTTCCTATTACCATTTTCTTAATTGTTTTGTGTTTGTTTTTGTAGGTCTTCTCCTTCTCTTATGTTTCCTGCCTAGAGAAGTTCCTTTAGCATTTGTTGTAAAGCTGGTTTGGTGGTGCAGAATTCTCTTAACTTTTGCTTATCTGTAAAGGTTTTAATTTCTCCGTTGAATCTGAATGAGATCCTTGCTGGGTAGAGTAATCTTGGTTGTAGGTTTTTCCCCTTCATCACTTTAAATATGTCCTGCCACTCCTTTCTGGCTTGCAGAGTTTCTGCTGAAATATCAGCTGTTAACCTTATGGGGATTCCCTTGTATGTTATTTGTTGTTTTTCCCTTGCTGCTTTCAATATTTTTTCTTTGTATTTAATTTTTGATAGTTTGATTTATATGTGTCTCGGCTTGTTTCTCTTTGGGTTTATCCTGTATGGTACTCTCTGTGCTTCCTGGACCTGATTGACTATTTCCTTTCCCATGTTAAGGAAGTTTTTAACTATAATCCCTTCAAATATTTTCTCAGACGCTTTCTTTTTCTCTTCTTCTTCTGGGACCCCTATAATTCGAATTTTGGTGCATTTAATGTTGTCCCAGAGGTCTCTGAGACTGTCCTCAATTCTTTTCATTCCTTTTTCTTTATACTGCTCCCTGGCTCTTATTTCCACAATTTTACATTCCAGCTCACTTATCTATTCTTTTGCCTCAGTTATTCTGTTGTTGATTCCTTGTAGAGTATTTTTAACTTCGGTAATTGTGTTGTTCATCACTGTTTGGTTGCTCTTTAGTTCTTCTAGATTCTTGTTAAATGTTTCTTGTATTTTCTGCATTCTATTTCCGAGATTTTGGATCATCTTTACTATCATTACTCTGAATTCTTTTTCAGGTAGGTTGCCTATTTCATCTTCATTTATTTGGTCTTGTCGGTTTTTACATTGCTCCTTCATCTGTGACAAATATTTTGTCGTTTCATTTTTTTTTTTTTATGCGTGGTGCTGTATTCCTGTCTTACTTATTGTTTGGCCTGAGACGTCCAGCACTGGAGTTTGCAGGCAGTTGGATAGAGCTGGGTCTTGGTGCTGAGATGAGGACCACTGGGAGGCCTCACTCTGATTGATATTCCCTAGGGTCTGAACTTCTCTGTCAGTCCAGCTTTTTGGACTCAGAGTTCCCACCAAGGAGCTCAGGCCTGTCCTCTGGCCTGGGAACCAAGATCCCACAAGCTTCATGGTGCGGTAGAGGAAAAAAAAGGAAGAAAGAAAGAAAAAAAGGAGCAGTACAATATTAAAGAATAAAAAAGAAAATAAAATTAGAAAGATAAATAATATATTAGGAAAAATAAAAGTATAATTGAAACAACTTCATCAAGGTAAAATAAAACCACAATAGAAAAAAGAAAAAAAAAAGGGGGTGGGGAGACAAACCAAAAGGAGAGATCACTAAGAAAGTATAAAGAATAAAATAAAATTAGGAAAATAAAAGATTTATTAGGAAAAATAAAAATATAAAAGAATCAAGAACAATGAAACAAGGTAAAACAGAACCCCAATCTAAAAGAAGAAAAAGGAAAAAAAAAAAAAAAAAAGCCTTGGCTATGGGGGCGGAGTTTAGGCAGGGGGTGGAACTTAGGCAGGGGTGGGGTTTTGGGAGGCGTGGGACCTAGGCGGGTGGGGGTGACGTTTGAGCGTGGGACAGGGCCTAGGCGGGGTGACATTCAAGCACTGGGCGGGGCCTCTGCTTAGGACCTACGTGGAAGGGGAGAGGCAACTTCTGGAATGTGGTGTTCTGGAGTTTGGAGGTAAGGGCCTGAGTGAGGGTGTGTGGGTGGGGTTTAGGCCCAGCACATTGGAGGGGGTCTCCCTAGAGGTAGGGCCCTGGGTGGGGGTGTAGGGGCAGGGCTTGACCTCTGTGCTGCAGGAGGGAGGCTCCAAGGGCAGAGGATTAGGCCCGGGACCCCAACAGCTCCCTGGTGCCTAAGTGGACAGGGAAAGAGCTGGCCACGTTCCCTTCCATTCCTTTGTGCCCCTCCCCCACCATCTCCCCCAGGGACTCCCCCGTCACTGCTGGACCCCTAGCCGTGGGTGGGTCCTGCTGGGTGTAAGACCTCCTTCCCTCCCCCAGCCACCCCTCAGGGGTGCTGGTCCCGGAGGTCCGGCCTTTACTTTTGCTCCCCCTTCCCTCCCTCCCACTCCCTCAGGACCTGCATGGCTGGAGGGTGTCTAGGTGGGCAGAGGACCAGGCGCAGGATCTTAGCAGGTTCCTGGAGGCCCCAGTGGACAGGGGAAACCTGGCCATGCTCCCTTTTGATCCTCTGCCCTCCCAGTGGTTCCCCAATTTCCCCCTTCGGGTGTGGGATCCCTTCTCCTCCCCCAGTCGCCCCTCAGGGGCACCAGTCCCATCCCGCCTCCACTTCTCCTCCCCCCCTCACTCCCCCCACTCCCCACATCCTACCTAGTCGCTGGGGGTTCCTCCCATCCCCTTAGGTGTCCGTGGTCCCCCACTGGTGCCTGGTAGGTGCCCTAGTTGTGAGGAGACGCAAATTCTGCGTCCTCCTAGTATGCCATCTTGACTCCGCCCCTGCATAAACATTTATAATTGTTATATCTTCTTCTTGGATTGGTCCTTTGATCATTATGTAGTGTCCCTCCTTATCTCTTGTAACAGTCTTTGTTTTAAAGTCTATTTTATTGGATACGAGTATTGCTGCTCCAGCTTTCTTTTGATTTCCATTTGCATGGAATATCTTTTTCCATCCCTTCAGTTTCAGTCTGTATGTGTCCCTAGGTCTGAAGTGGGTCTCTTGTAGACAGCATATATATATGGGTCTTGTTTTTGTATCCATTCAGCCAGTCTGTGTCTTTTGGTTGGGGCATTTACTCCATTTACATTCAAGGTTATTATCGATATGTATGTTCTTATTACCATTTTCTTAATTGTTTTTGATTTGTTTTTGTGGGTCTTTTTCTTCTCTTGTGTTTCCCACTTAGAGAAGTTCCTTTAGCATTTGTTGTAATGCTGGTTTGGTGGTGCTGAATTCTCTTAGCTTTTGCTTCTGTGAAAAGTTTTTGACTTTTCCATCGAATCTGAATGAGATCCTTGCTGGGTAATCTTGGTTGTAGGTTTTTCTCTTTCATCGCTTTAAGTATATCCTGCCACTCCTTTCTGGTCTGCAGAGCTTCCACTGAAAAATCAGCTGATAACCTTATGGGGATTCCTTTGCATGTTATTTTTTGTTTTTCCCTTGCCACTTTTAATATTTTTTCTTTGAATTTAATTTTTGTTAGTTTGATTAATATGTGTCTTGGTGTGTTTTTCCTAGGGTTTATCCTGTATGGGACTCTCTGTGCTTCCTGGACCTGGGTGACTATTTCCTTTCCCATGTTAGGGAAGTTTTCAACTATAATCTCTTCAAATATTTTCTCAGACCCTTTCTTTTTCTCATCTTCTTCTGGGACCCCTATAATTCGAATGTTGGTGCATTTATTGTTGTCCCAGAGGTCTCCGAGATTGTCTTCAATTCTTTTCATTCTTTTTCCTTTATTCTGCTCCTTGGCAGTTATTTCCACCATTTTGTCTTCCAGCTCACTTTTTCGTTCTTCTGCCTCAGTTATTCTGTTATTGATTCCTTCTAGTGTATTTTTCATTTCAGTTATTATGTTGTTCATATCTGTTTGTTTGTTCTTTAGTTCTTCTAGATCTTTGTTAAACATTTCTTGTATTTTCTCTGTCCATGCCTCCATTCTATTTCCGAGATTCTGGATCATCTTTACTATCATTACTATGAATTATTTTTCAGGTAGATTGCCTATATCCTCTTCATTTGTTTGGTCTTATAGGTTTTTACCTTGCTCCTTCATCTTTGATATATTTTTTTGCCATCTCTTTTTTTTATGAGTGGGATTGTGTTCCTGTCTTACTGGTTGTTTGGCCTGAGGTTTCCAACTCTTGGGTTTGTAGGCTACTGGGTAGAGCTGGGTCTTGGTACTGAGATGAGGACCTCTGCGAGACCTCACTCCGATGAATATTCCCTGGGGTCTGAGGTTCTCTGTTAGTCCAGTGGTTCAGACTCAGATCTCCCACCACAGTGCTTCGGCCCAACCCAGGGCTTTTGAACCAAGATCCTGCAAGCCACCTGTGGTGGTAAAGAAACCCAACCAAAACAAACAAACAAACAAAAACAATAACAAAGTAAAAAATAAAATTAGACTAGGAAACTAACAGCTATGTTAGGAAGAATATAAAAATAAAAATATAGATTAATCAACAACCAGAAGGTACAACAATACCACAATAGTAAAAAAGAGGAGGAGGGAAAAGAGAAAAAAATAAAAGAAAAAAAATAAAAGGGGGGAAAAGGCCTTGGCTGTGGAGGGAGGGACCTAAGCAAGGGCGAGGTTTGGGTGGTGGGCAGCGCCCATGCTTAGGACCCACAGGGCTGGAAAAGGCCCTGGGGGCTGTGGGAGGTGGGGCTTAGGCTCAAGGAACAGAAGGGGCCCAGGTGTGCCCCCCACCCCTGGTCTCAGAGGGTGGGGGACCTCACCTGGGAGCCCAGCAGGCTTCCTGGACTCGAGTGGGTGGGGCAAATGCCCTCTTCTCCTCTCTTGCTCCTCCGGTCCTGGAAGGCCCCTCCCACCTGCCTCTCCTGAGCTCCCCTCGGCCTCCTTCCTATGCCCCCAAGACCAATGTGGCTGGGGGAGGGGGGCCTTGGGGGGTAGAGGAGCAGCCTGGGAACTCAGCAGGCTCTCCATGCCCAAGTGAGTGGGGTAAATGCCCTCCACTCCTATCCTGCTCCTCCTGGAGGGCCCCTCCTGCCTACCTCTCCTGATCTTCCCGGCCTCAGGGGCGCTGATCCTGTCTGGCCTCCACTTCTCCTCCCCACTCTGTCCCCCCACGTCCTACTGGTTCACTTGGGGGTCCCTCCCATCTCATTGGGCGTCAGGGTCCCCCACCAGCGGCCGGCAGGCACCCTAGTTGTGAGGAGACGCTAACTAGGTGTCTTCCCAGGCTGCCATCTTCGATTGTCCCCTACTTCTTTTTTAATCCAATATTTTTTTCAGAAATGTGTTTAAATTTCTGGCTGCGTATTTTTGGGGTGGAGGCGTGTTATAGCGGACGCTGTGGTATGTCACCTAGTTCTTTCTTCAGGACCAAGACATGCATTCTCCCTGGTGCAGGGAGTGTTGGCTGCTGATGGGTCACAGCTGAGTCCTTCTGTAGTCATTGCCTTCAGCCAAGGGAGCTACTGACCCAAACTCACACCCCTTCTTAGGTTCCCAGGGCAGCTCACATCCAGTGACTAGTTGATGAGGGGTACAAAGGCCTGAACTTCTTGCCTCAATTTGGTACAACTTTGAGGGACAGTCTCAGATCCAAAGTTCTCTGTAGGACTGGCTGAGACCTCCGTTACTACTGCAATGCTGTTCAGCTTTGCCCTCTGCCCAGTCCTCCTTGCGTCAGTGTCTCACAGGTATTGGCTTCCAAGAGAGCTGCTCCTGCACAGGGATTTTCATCTCAGAGCCTGTATCCTGGGGAATCTGATCTCTAACAGGGCTATCTTTTGGTTGTTATTTCTAATGTCATTTACATCAATGAGCATTTTTTTCTCATGCACATGTATGAGAGTTTCTATACCTAGAAGTGGAACCACTAGGTTAAAGGGAATCTGCATCTTCAACTTTACCAGATATTTTAACTAGTTCTCTGAAGTGACTGTGCCCATTTGCCCTCCCGTCAGCAGTGTCCTTCACATCCTTGCTAACACTCTATATTATCATCCCTTTATTATAACTTTTGTAGGTCACTCTATTTGTATCTCTCATAGATAGGTTATAGGTAGCTTTAAAAAGCTCAATCAGTGAGTCTCCAGCTTTTAAGAGATTAATTCTAGATGTTCACTTCCATTATTAATATCATTTTTATTAAAGAGATATAGTTGACTGACTTAGTTCAAAATATAGGACCAGGGGGTCAGAAAACCTGTATACTAATCCCTATTTTGCCCAGGATCAACTCTATAATTTAGAGTCAGTCATATATCCTCTATGATTTTCATTTTTCTCATCTGTTAAATATGGAAGTTGGACTAAGAGAATCACCTAGGTCTCATCCACTCTGACAGCAAATGACTCCCAGAGTTCAATCCCTACTCCTCCTTCTACCACCATCCTCATGCTACCACTGCCTACATTGAAGTCATACCTTAGGGACCATCATCTCTCTTCTTAGGGGAAGAAAAAATCTTTTGCTTTGATAGGGGCTTGGAGTCAGGCTTAGAGTAGGAGAATGTCCAGAGGTTGGAAGGGGGAAGACTAGGATGGATTTCTGTATTCTCTTTTCTCTCTCACTCCCCTCCTCCCAAACTCCACCTAACTTAAATTCTAACTTCTCGCTTCCTGTCTAGAGAAAGTGTTCATTAATTCTTATGTAATAGTTTTTATTTAGTTCTACTTTGAGATATCTCACAAAATAAGTAACAAAGATCTGGTCCTTTGAAAGTTAAGGTTTTAGACAGATCAATATTTATTGAAAAAATATTTATTGATGCTATTTTGGTAACTGTGGGAATAAAAACTGAATGAGACTCTGTCTGTCCCCTCAAAGTACACACTCTGGTGGCAAGACCTGGCACACCAGGAGCATGCTCCAGACAGAGAGCTCTAGGTGTGGTCAGGAGTGAAAGCTTATCAGTCCTGGGGTTGCCAAAGGAGCCCTTACTGAGGAGATGGAGTTCAAGGTGGCACCAGAAGTATGGGAAAGAGAAGGAAGGGACAAGTCAATATTATTTATTCTGATTCTGGTTGTACATATTTCCTGCTTCTTCATGTGGAGAAATGAATAGATGCTAAAATCACAGTCAGCTTTTCAAGATGCTCTAAGCCTTGGAATCTGCTCCAGGTAAGGCCTAGTGTCACCCTCATGTATCTTTAGCATCAGCAACACTGCTTTTTTGGTTCATAGTCTTAGGATCCTTTCTCCCGAGATTTTGGGGGAGAGGTAAGAATGTAACGAGGAGACTGCTGAAGGGGCTCTGGTTTTCTCTAACAGACAGGTCATTGGTTTCATATGAAAAGATGCCCAGTGAGCCATGAAAATAAATGACCACATGTCCTGTCTACAGACCGGAAGAAATCAGTTCACAAATTTAATAGAAAGCAGGCCCCAGAGCCTTAAGGAAATGAGTCAAAACCTATCTTTCTCTATTTTCTTTTTACTAGTCTCTTTTAGACTTTTGCTTTTACTTTTGTGTGTGTGAGTGTGAAATTCCATATTGGCAGCAGAATTGATTGCCTCCAGGCAGATGTCTGTGTGTCTAGAGCCTACTGATAAAGGGGCAGTAGAAGGTAGTGGAGATACTGGGAATTGGTGAAGGAACATATGGGAGGAATCAATACAAATTATACCAACTGAATTGGAATTCCAGTTACCAAACAATGTTTAAATAAAACGGCTGGTCAGTTTTCATCTCTGATGGAAATGTCATCCAATAGTTCCCCTTCTGGGAATAACGCCACAAACAATTATAGAAAATTGACTTTATACCTGAATTCCCAAATGAGAGGGAAAAGTTCCAGGTACCTGATTTCTCAAATGAACACCAAAATACTCATATGAAATGACCTGGAACAATGTATTGGTAAATTGTGCGTTCTTTGGAGCAACCTATCAACGTGTGCAAATGTAGATGGAACCCAAGGAGAGTGACCAGTCTGGATGGGGTTCATCAGGGAAGACTTGCTAAAAATGGATTTTACATTTTTTAAGGCCTATGAAGTCATAGATCGGGGTTGAAGACAGGGGTTAAATTCCAGGTGGTGGGATCTGCTTCCTTCTGTGGCAGTTTCAGACCATGGAGATCCCAGCTGGTCCTCTTCCCATCTCCATCTCCCTGTGCTCCCTGCATCCACAGCCTGTAGGTTGCAGGAAGGGAGAATGTATTCCAGGTTATCCTTCTCTGGAGCCCAACTCCAGGTGAGTCGGTGAACAAAGCCCCTTGGTACCCTCTTTAGTATTCAGTTCCCTAAAGGTTTATATTTCATGCCCAGCATTAACATATCTATGCCACCAAGATGCATACATTTTCACTAAGTTGCTTTCAGTTGGAGTAGCTAATGTGCCCTGGTAATGCCACTAAATGTGAACAATTATGAAGAAAAAGAACCTTCCATTTGTTCTCTCTTTCAAGACCTCAAACTAGATTACCTTGTTCTCTTAATAGGTGAAAGTCCTTTTACCCAACAAATTAGATATAGACAAATGGCTTCTATTTCAGGCTATTTTGAAAGCCTCTCCTCTCTGTTACCTTTCCCAGTCATTTGTATTGGAGGTGTAATGTTAATTCTTGATCATAGGCACCAAATGAGGGGAATTGTATCACCAGTAATAGAAAGTGGCAGATAATCCAAAAGACGTTTTTATTTGGCTTTGGAATATACATATACACTTACCTTTGAATATGGGCATGTTTGACATTCCAGAAATTTATTTCAAACCAAATTAGGAAGCCAAACTGGGAAGGCTTCATGCCCCTGGAACTAAGAGGCTATGTCCAATTTCCAGTCCTGCCAACCCCAATTAATTCCACCTTGCAACTCACTTCAAGCTGTGGAAAAGCATGAAGGATTTTCAGACTCACTGTCATTTCATTCTCAGCCAAACCTGTGCTGAAGCAGTCAAGGAGTTAAATAGGCCAGTTTCAGTAGGTTTCCTGAAGTAAATAGAGAGAGACTTGAGAAATCAACAGAACTGGGGTTAATACAGATTTAAGAATTAATCCATAAAGAGCCTGTGTCTGAGGTTCCAACCGAGCAACTTTCCAAATATAGAAGGAGTTAATTTAGATCAGTACATTGAATTCATTATGCTCCAGACACTCCGATTGTTATAGTGGATATAAGATTAAAAAACAAACAAGCAGGGGCTTCCCTGGTGGCGCAGTGGTTGAGAATCTGCCTGCCAATGCAGGGGACACGGGTTCGAGCCCTGGTCTGGGAGGATCCCACATGCCGCGGAGCAACTAGGCCCGTGAGCCACAATTACTGAGCCTGCGCGTCTGGAGCCTGTGCTCCGCAACAAGAGAGGCCGCGATAATGAGAGGCCCGCGCACCGCGATGAAGAGTGGCCCCCGCTTGCCGCAATTGGAGAAAGCCCTCGTACAGAAATGAAGACCCAACACAGCCATTAAAAAAAAAAAAAAAAAAAACTTAAAAAAAAACTTAAAAAAAAACAATCAAACATCTTATTATGGTTATAAAGACTTAAATGACCTAGCCTGTGCCTGTCTCCTCAACCTTATCTGCTCCTCCCTGCCCCTTGCTGATTATGTGCCAGCCCCACCTGTCTTCTCTTGTTTTCTTGAACATGCCAGGTGTTTCTTGACTCAGGACCTCTGTCCGTGGGTTCCTGCTGCCTCTGCCTGGGGTTCTCCCATCTCTCCTCATGTGGTGACTCCTTCTTTTCCTTTAGGCTTCAGCTCAAGCAGCCCCACCTCAGAGATGCCTTCTCTAGCTTCCTGTCCTCAAATACATCCCCTTTTGTGATTTTCTGTCTTAGCATCCCCTCCCTTTTGTGTCAGTTTGTTTTTCCGTGGTATCATCCTTTGCTAGAATGTAAGCATCCTCTGGGTAGGGACTTTCTTGTTCAGTGTTGCATCTTCAGCTCCTAGCGGAGAGCTTGGCTTTCAGAGATATGCCATATGTGTTTTTGAGTCAATCAATCAAAGCTGAATAAGCTGTGATGTGAAAGAGCTCACAGTCTAGTGCTGAGTGGCAGTACATTTGAAAACAGTAATTACTGTCAGTTATTTCAAAATTTACTGTCAGCTTAAAAATTTAAAAAACTAGCATGACCAATTTTAAGGATTTTAAAAAATTATATTTTTTGTTATAGAACGTTTCAAATCTTGTTTCGTTTATATTTCCACCCGCTATTCTGTCCCTAATATTGGATTATTTTGAAGCAAATTCCAGACATCACATGAGGGCCAGGACTAGGGAGAGGCAAGTGAGGTGTCTAGGGTGCAACATTGATGGGCGCTTTGCCTCAGGTGCTGACCCTGCCTTTGCATCACCTGAGGACCTGACCCCAGCCCCGGTTCTGCATCATATGGGATTGGCCAAAAAGTTCGTTCGGATTTTTGGACGCATCTTATGGAAAAACATGAACGAATTTTTGGCCAACACAATATCACTTCACCAGTAAATATTTCAGTATGTTTGTGTCTGTATAAGACTAAAGCTCTTTTATTAAAAAACCCACATAAATACATTACCATTATTACACTTGAAAATAACAATTCCTTAATATCATCAAATGTCCAATCTGCATTCAAATTTCCCTGGTTATTTCATAGCTTTTTAAAAAAAATTTTTTTTTTGACATGAACTATTTTTAAAGTCTTTATTGAATTTGTTACAATATTGCATATGTTTTGGGTTTTTGGCCCCGAGGCATGGGGGATATCAGCTCCCTGACCAGGGACTGAACCCACACCCCCTGCATTGGAAGGCGAAGTCCCAACCACTGGACCACCAGCAAATCCCTATTTCATAGCTTTTTTTTTAGGTTGGTTTGTTTGAGGGACTATCCAAAGTCCACACATTGCACTTGATTAATACGGCTTAAAAGAAGTCTCTTTCAATCCATTGGTTTCCCCATTCCTCTTTCTGTTGTTATTGTGTTTTCAGTTTTCCTTGTGACTTATGGGTTAAAAGAAAAACAGGTGATTTGTCCTTGTAAAGTTTCTACATTCTTAATTTTGCTAGATGCCTTTGTGTGCTATCATTGAACATGTTCTTCTGCCTCCAGGATGTCCTATAAACTGGTAACTAGATTTAGAAGCTCGCTCAGTGTCTTAGTTCAAAGTGCTATGAAAAAGTAGAGCATTGGGTGGTTTATAAACAATGGAATTGATTTCTCATAGTTCTGGAGGCTGGAAGTCTGAGATCAGGGTGCCAGCATGGATGGGTTATGGTGAAGGCCCTTTTCTGAATTGCAAACTGCTGACTTCTTGCTTTATCCTCACTTGGCAGAAAGAACTGGCTGGCTCTCTGACCTCTTTTTATAAGGGCACTGATCCCATCCATGAGAACTCTACTTTCATGACTTGATTACCTCCCCAAAACTCCACCTCCAAACATCAGCCCATCGGGGATCAGGGTTTTGGCACATGCATTTTGGGGGGACAAAAGCATTCAGTCTGCTGCAACCAGATTCAATGTATTTGCAAGGACGCTTCATAGAAGATACTTTATAGATGTTCTGTACATCCTCCCAGAGGCACATAATGTCTGGTCATCTTTCCTTTTGTAATGTCAGCAACCATTGAAGAGCATTGCCTAGTTTCATTACTTTAATTCGAGTCAAAAAATAGTGGTATGGAAATTTTACTATTCCTCCTTTTTTTTTGGTCAGCTGGAATGCTTCTATATAGAAAAACTTCTCACCAATTATCTGTTGACTTTGGGTTACAGAAAAGCCAGATAAATGCTTGATTCTTTCCCTTTATGTACCAGTGTTCAAGTGATGAGTTGATTTTCTTTTATTCTCCGAAGATGACCAATGAGGTTTGTTGTTGTTGTTGTTTTATATCATTAGGAAATCATGGATTTATAATGTATTTGGTGGGTTTCAATAAAGTCGTTCCAACTTTTTTCAGTTGGAGCCCCTTTAGTCTGGCACCTGAGTCCTTTTGACAAGACCCAGTAGTCTTGCTGGTTGCCTGGTATGACTCGATGTTCCAGGCTTATTATCTTGTATATTTCACACCCTAGGCCTAGAATCAGCCAGTCCACCAAGAAGCCTGGATTTCTTTTAGTGGAGAATTATATTAAGGGATCAAAATCTGAATGTAAAAAGACTTAAATCCAGGATCCCAAATGTCTACTTCTATTATTAATATAGGTATTTGTTTAATGGAATATAGTTAACAATCTTTGATGGTCCAAAGCATGGAACCAGTAGGAGGGAAGCCAGTTAAGTCTGTGGCCCCTGGCTCCTTCACTCTTCCAATGGAAGGAGGAGTGAAGAGATGGAAGACATCTCCTCCATTTCCTTCCTCCTCTTCCTCCCATCCTCCCTGCCCTGTCATCCCTTTACCCCAACTCTTGGAGCATCATCATGAGAAGCCAAATGTTTCCTTTTTCTAAATGGAAAATTGCCACTGGTCTGTCAGATCTAGTTGGGATAGGAATGGAGTTGGGTGTGGAGAATTGATTAAAGGACCACTGAAAGAAAAATTACATTTTTCCTTTTTAAAAACAAAGAATTCTCTATATTTCTCTGTCTGCATTTTTTTTTTCTTTTGGATTATGGATAGCATTCTTTTGTGTTTGATACCAAAGAAGGAATGCAAAAGTTTGGTTCCAAGTATGAGATAGCAGAAACTTGTGGAGATGATGAGGGGTAGCACTGGGTTTTCTCCAGGACCCCAGGGAACCGGAGATGGAAGCCATAGCAATAGTTCTCCATTTAGACCTGGAGCTGGAGATGGGGTTTCCAGTGGATCCAGAACAACCTGAGGCTGTAACATCCCCTCTACTCCATGAGTGAGTCTGCATCACAGCAGCTGTACAACTCACTGGGATGTCATTACCCCTCAGGTCAGGAGCAGTGTTTCTGATTGGATGGAAAAGAGTCACCTCTTCAAGCTGCCTGGAATCATTTTTGTTGTTATTGTTTCAGGGGAAAGCCATAATAGCATTTCTGAAACTAGAGTGGTTGTTTCCTTTGTTGTTACCTGATATTTCTTAGTTGACATTTTTTTTTCCATCATGCTTTTCCACAAAACTTATTGTTCGGGGGAGACACAACTGAAATCAATTGCTAATTAAATTTGTGTCTAAATTAATAAATCACAAGTATTCAGATCATATCTGTCTGAATAATTTCTATTATGGTGAACATAATTGTTAGATTCAGCATTTAATGAACCATATTGTTAGGTAAAATTTTTATGACAATTGGGACTAATAGAATATATTAACCTTTATTCTTCTCAGCTTGGTATTACATTGGACCATGTTAATATGAAAGCACCTGGAAGGGTTTTATCATTAAGTAGCCATTGTGACTCTGCTGGCCTTCTGATGGAGCCTGAGAGGCTTTGGGAAATTAGTGATGTTTGATGTCTGGCAATGGGTGTCCTTATCTACAGTCCGTTTTTTGGGGCCTTTGGTGTGCATGTGTTTATGAGATGGAAAGTGTACCAAATTCAAGAGCTGGAAAACCCCATCAAGTGTCAATAGTCTGTTTGGAGCACCCATCTATAAGGTACTCTGGATTCTGATCCATAGGGCGGGTGTGTAGTGGGCTGGCTATGGAAGAAATAAACATGATTCCTTTCCTAGGGGAGCACATAGTCTAATGGAAAAAATAGATCTTTATAGGAAAGCATAAAGGATACCCATTCCAAAGAAATCCTAAGTATTTTTAACTAGAAGTAGTTTTTACAGACCAAATCAAGATGTGACTCTAAAGTTCTGTGACCTCTTCCTTAGAGAATACATCAGAATTTATATACCCTCTCGAATGCTATCTTCTTCAAAATATCAGCATGGCAATCTGGACACCTTTCCTAATGAACTTGGCTTTGGGAGGTGTCTTCAGAGTTTTAAATGCCTAGGATGGAACATCTGCTCTGCTTTTGTAACCAGGAAAATGACTCTAGTGCACAGAACCAAGAAATACTGGGCAAGTTACAATTAAAGTTGAAGGTCAGCCTCCCTTGTCTAACTGTGACACTAATCAGCCTGGCAGTAGCAACAGTCAATGCCAACCAATCTCTCATTGATTACCGATTCACCAATCAGCACTTGGTGAAAAATTCTGCATCATTGGATAGTGGCCAAGGACCTTTCAGACTTGCATTGACCATAAAATGTATCCCAATAAACTGTAGAAGGTACAAACGCTTCCCCTCACCCTAGTCCCTGGCTTCCCTTTCTTGCCTATGGTGGGGGGGGGGGGGAATGGAGTGGGAAGATGTACTCTAGACCATCGCTGTGGAGCTGTGACAGTCTGTTGAAGTCACTACAAGTTGGCACCCAGCTCTGCTTGTTTGTTGAAAGCAGTAAACCTCTTGCAAAGAGACACGTGGTTAGGATCATTACTTTGCTTTAAGCAAATTCCTAAGAGGAAAACTGAATCCCAGAGATCTATAGCAGAAGGAGTAGGATAAATTCCCAGCTCTGAAAGATGTATCCTCCCACCTCCAAATCCAATAGTCTGGGAATATGTGCACAGGTCCAAATTTGATTGAGATGTACCACTTCAGATTTTTAATCATCTGTTCTATTTGACTATTTTAGACTATGGCCTAAAAAAGTGAAATCTAAAACTGACCAGGGGCTTCCTTGGTGGCACAGTGGTTAAGAATCCACCTGCCAATGCAGGGGACACGGGTTCGAGCCCTGGTCTGGGAAGATCCCACATGCCGTGGAGCAGCTAAGCCCGTGTGCCACCACTACTGAGCTCACGTGCCACAGCTACTGAAGCCCCCATGCCTAGAGCCCGTGCTCCGCAACAAGAGAAGCCACCGCAATGAGAAGCCCCCGCACCGCAGCGAAGAGTAACCCCTGCTCGCCGCAACTAGAGAAAGCCCGCGTGCAGCAAAGAAGACCCAACGCGGCCAAAATTACAAATAAATAAAATAAATAAATTTATAAAAAAACAAAGACAAACAAACAAAAAACTGACCAGGATTAATGTAGGGGAATTTTCATAGTTAATGTAGGAGAGTTCTGAAGAATTAGACAGACAGGGTTTAGCAGCAAGGAGTGAGAAGGGCATCTCAGAGGGGAGACATAGAACTGGATCTGAGTGAGGAGTGAGGGAGTAACTGACCTGAGGTCCTGAGGTTCTGAGGCAGCTGCCATCCAGCCCCCATCTAAGAATCCAGCACCTCCCCCTCCTCTCTTCAGACGGAGTTAGGAGAGACCCCGGCTGCTTCTCCAAGGTTGGTCTTCCAGGCTGTTCTCACCTCTCCCTCTCCACCGCTTAGTCTCCTTCCAGGCATTCTGCCCTGGGCCTCTAACTAATTTTAGCCCAACTGTTATTGGGCTCAGGGTGGATGCAGCAACTGCTCCTAATGGTCTGCTGGCGGGTGCTGGGGGGATTCAGCCGCTAGCAGGGCTCTCCTCTGCTAGGTCCCACCCCAAACAGAGCTGAGCTTGGAGACAGCCTGCAGACGGGGCCTGGAGCTTGCAGCGGACAGGTGCTCCAATCCCTTCCCGAAGGCTGTTTCTGACCGTGCAGGCAAGCATATTTCATGTGGTTGATTATGGGTGTGGGAGACGGACAGGGAAAACTCTATTGCTGAAAAACAGTGCGTGCAGGTTTGAAGATGACTTTCTCTCAGCTGCTTTTTCAAAGCCATCCGAAATGGCATATGGAGGGTAGTAAAATGAGGTATAATTTATCAAGCAGGCTGAAGGGGACCCTTCCAGGATACGGTAGTATTTCAGTTTGGGTGCAGAAATACTTCGTTTTGAAATTATTAAACACCATCATCATCTTCTTGGTGATTTTATCCTTTTGGTAATCTGAGCAGAGCGCATATTGTCTGCAAATTACTTTAGAAAATGCATATTATTTACTTGTTCTGAAGAGGCTCTTAGGCTCTCTTGTGTAAATAGGAAATTTGGATCTAATAAAATGGGACTATTATGGACTCCCAGACAAATAATAACAGAGGCTAATACCTTAAAAATTCAAAATTTAGAAAGAGAGGTCATTTTGGTTCGGTATCAGGACAAAATTCAACATAAACCTCTACAACTCTTTTCTTTCTCCCTTCTTTCCCTTTTAACTCAGTCAAGGCAAATCCCTGGATACACGAGGAAGTTTCTTCCTGTGCTCTGAGAGACAGCTGAGGCCTCTAAGCCTCATCGCCAAAAATGCCTCCTGTAACTGGGGCTCCCCGGATGCTGTGAGGAGGGGCATTTCTGTTCTGAGCTTCAGTTCTGGTCGTAGCTGTGCTGGCGGAGGGAGTGATTCAGAGGGGAGGTATCTGACTGGCCGTTTTATTGGATGGGTACCTTGTGGAAGCACAGGCCCACGTGGTCTTGGGTGAACTTAACCTCTGCACTGTAGGGGCCTGCGAGGCAGGCACGTGATGCCTTTGAGCTGGAGAGGATTTCTGCCATGTGTCCCCTTTCACCACCCACAAACTTCGGTGCAATTTTTCAATCATAGACACTGATCTACCTTGGGGATCCAGAATCTTGACTTTTCTTTGCTCATCTCCCCTTTTAAAGGCATATTAACTGAGAGGGGCTTCAGGAGCCCCTGGGCATCTAATCATTTTTTCTTTCTTTGAACTCCTATGGCAGTAAAACTCCTACAGCTTGGCTAAGTGCTGTGCCCTGCTGTTCTGTCTGCACCTCAGTTTTGTCATCTGTAAGATAAGCAGAGGCAGCCTTTCTTCTCCCAAGATATCTTATGCAAAATGTCAATGGATAGAGTATGTACCGGTAGAGCTGCTTTGCTGGAATCAAGCGAGGAACCCCACTGGCCCCTCTTTACCTGTTTCTCCCTAAGTCCCTTTGATGGTCCCCGAGGCCCACAAGGACATGGTCCACAGTCACTGTTTGAGTGCCCAGGATGGGACGATTGCTAAGTGTTTCCAGCTCCAGAGTTGGGGGTTCTAGGTATTTCATGGGTGAATGGCCATCTCTGGCCTCTGGTGTTGACTTTGATGTGTGTGACTGAAAAAAGGGGGTGAGGCTGTTGACTTCTGCCCTCCTGTTCATTGGCTCTTTTTGGATGGAACTTGGGGGTCTCGTATATCAATCTCTCAGAACCACGTGCTTTGGGGTGTCTTCTCCCACATGGCCTATTCCCAGGGATTTGGGGGGGTCCCAAGGCAATACTCGCATTGTTTTCCTGTAGCTGGTGAGGGGTGTCACTGGTCAGCTTTGAGGGAGTGTCAGGAGTTAAGGAGCAGACCTCACTTTTTGGAAACTTCTGCAGTTGTAAATCTTCTTGGAGGATGGGAGAGATCAGTGTTCACCTTGAAGTCCTTGGCTGGGGCTTGGCCTTTGCTTCCATTGCCTCTCAGAGTCCCCCGCTGGTCACATGACCCTCTGGCTGCTTTCTTCTGGAGCCCTTGGTTTCCTAAATGATAATGGATGAAAGAGCAAATCCGTCCCACACAGGGAATCTTTGCCATCTTAATATTTGTTAAGCTTTTTGATTTACTGAGGAGTTAAAGTCACATCAGGTGACAAAATTGCACATTAGATTTTCTTCATGAAACACTCTGAGCGAACGGTTTAACTCATTTATTTCACCATCTTTAAACCAATGTAGCTGAATAATTGCACCTCCCCTTTATAAATCTTCCCATTTATTCTGACTCAGGTTTATGGGAGGGTGCAGACCTAGTCTGTTCTGGGGTTTCACGTATGGCCATGGAAACCTGACATGTAGGGCTTGTCATGGTGGCAAACCCAGCTCACATGTGTTAAATTAGCCGGAGAAAAACTTTGTCTAGGAAGCCTGAGGCATATGCTTTGCTGATAGGACGTCCCTTTGGCTTTTGAGATTCACCAGTTCCTTACCTTCCTCTCTTCTCTTAACTGTGCCCCTTTGTATTCTTTTTTCATTCACCTCTTTTACTCCAGAAGTCCAACTAATATGATGTGAAATTTATATCTTTATATTATAAAGAATCAATGCAAGTTGCTCTAAAAGAAAGGGTTTAGAGGCTGTAATTTGTGACTGATGTACATTAGGTCAAGAAGAATCCAGCTTGTGGCTTTTCTCCATTCAGCTTAGCTCCTTTTTCGTCCTCCTCAGAAGGGGAATTTCCAGAGAGGGACACAGTTGCTCCAGGCATCTTTGGCAACCCTGTAGGAGCGGTGGCTGAGACGTCGCCCCTGGGGTAAGATCTGAGGGTTGTGCTGAGGGACTTCCTGGTGCTGAGATTGGCAAGGGCGGTCCTTCCCTGAGAGCCTGACTCCTTCCAATGTGAACTAGCATAGGGCCAGGACAGCAGGCTTGTCATATTTCTATTTTCTAAGTATTTCAAATTTTTTTGTGGTCTAATATAAACCTAATTTAAAAAATGATCCAAGGATATTTGAAAAGAATTTCAAATATGTAATTCAAAATATGCAATATGTTTTATATTTTTAAAAGTTCAAAGCACATTTATTAAATAGGGCTTGCAATGGTTTTTCATATCTGCCATATCCCTATCTATTTGTTATCTATTTCACCTATTGATTTTTTGAAAGGCAAGGGGAAATCTCCACTATTATTGAGGCTTTCTCAGTGCTTCTTTGTGTTTATATAATAGATTTTACTTTATAAATTTCTCTAATATTTTTGAAATGTAAATGTTTATGATGATTTTATCTTCTTTGTGGATTGTACCTTTCATCACTATTAAATATTCATCTTTATTTTCTTTAGTTTATAATTTCTGATATATATTTCTGATCACTTTTGCTTCCAAATGTTTTTTTGCAAATTAAAAATAAACAAAAATAAAAAATAAAATTACAAAAGAGAATGTAATAAAACCTAGATACTCACTACCCCAAATGAACAAATGTTAAATTTTTCATGTGTACCTGAGATTTTTTGGAAAAAATTAATAGACTTTACTTTTTTTTTAAAAAATGAATTTGTTTATTTTATTTATTTATTTTTGGCTGCTTTGGGTCTTCGTTGCTGCACGCGGGCTTTCTCTAGTTGCGGTGAGCGGGGGCTATTCTTCGTTGCGGTGCACGGGCTTCTCATTGCAGTGGCTTCTCTTGTTTCAGAGCACGGGCTCTAGGCACGTGGGCTTCAGTAGTTGTGGCACGTGGGCTCTAGAGCTCAGGCTCAGTAATTGTGGCGCACGGGCTTAGTTGCTCTGTGGCATGTGGGATCTTCCCAGACCAGTGCTCGAACCCGTGTCCCCTGCATTGGCAGGTGGATTCTTAACCACTGCGCCACCAGGGAAGCCCGACTTTACTTTTAAGAGAAATTTTAGGACATAGCAAAATTAAGCAGAAAGTAAAGAGAGTTCCTAAATACCCCTCCCCCACTCCCACTGTTGCCTGGCCCTCATATAATGCACAGCCTCCATCACCATCAACATCCCCACCAGAGTGGTACAGTTGTTACAATCCATGAACTACTTTGACACATTATTACCCAAAGTCCATAGTTTACATTAGGGTTCACTTTTGGTGGTGTACATTCTATGGGTTTGGATAAATGTATGACATATATCCACCATTTTAGTATTACACAAAGTTTCGCTGCCCTGAAAATCCTCTGTGCTCTGCCTATTCATTCCTCCTTCCTCCCTCATCCCTGGGAAACACTGATTTTTTACTGTCTCCGTAAATTTTGCCTTTTACAGAATGTCTTATAGTTGGAATCAGGTGGCATGTAGCCTTTTCAGATTTGCTTCTTGCACTGAGTAATAGGTTAAAGTAACTTAAGATTCCTTCATGTCTTTTTATAGATTGATAGCCCTGAATAATATTCCAGTTGGTTTATCTATCCATTCATCTACTCAAGGACATCTTGGTTGCTTCCAAGTTTTGGCAATTATGAGTATGCTGCTGTAAACATCCACGTGTAGTTGTTTTGTGTGGACATAAGTTTTTAACTGTATTTGGGTAAATATCAAGGATCTTGATTGCTGGATCATATGGTAAGAGGGTGTTTTGTAAGAAACTGTCAAACTGTCTTCCAAAGTGGCTGTACCATTTTTCATTCCCACCATCAATGAATGAGAATTCCTGTTGCTCCACATCCTTACCAGCATTTGCTCTTGTCAGTGATTTGGATTTTGGCCATTCTGATAGGTGTGTAGTGGCATCTCATTTTAATTTGAAATTCCCTAATGATGTATGATGTTGGGCATCTTTTCTTTTGCTTATTTGCCATCTGTATATACGCTTTGATGAGGTGTCTGTTTAAGTCTTTTGCCCACTTTTTAATCTGGTTGTTTGTTTTCTTACTGTTAAGTGTTCTTTCTATATTTTGGATAACAGTTCTTTATTAGACAGGTCTTTTGCAAATATTTTCTCTTAGTCTATGACAGATTAGTTTTTAAACAAATAAAATATCACAGATGAAGTTTGAATCTCCTTTATTTCCCTCTCTAATCCAATTCCCTTCTGTCCCTCCTCAAAGGGAACAATTATCATGAATTTAGTATGTATTCAGCCTAGACTGTTATATATTTACTACATGTATTCACTGAGAGCACAAAGCAATGTTTTGTTCGTTTAAAAATTACTTAAAAGACCTCATACTGTACATTACATCTTACGACCTTTCCCCCCACTCAATCTATGTGTTTTTAAAGATATACCCATGTTAATGCATATAGATATACTTACTCATTTTAACTAGAGTATCCTATCACATGAATATATTACACATTTTATATTTATTTCCCTATGCACTTAAATTATTTCTAATTTTTTGTTCTTACGAACAAAAGCTTTAGTGTCTCATTGTGCTTGTGTGAAAGAGTTTCTCTAGTGTATGAAACTGGGAGTGGAATTTCTGAGTTACAGGATGTGCAGGATTTTTTCAGTTTTACTAGATATTGCTAAATTACTTTTCAATGTAATTGTGTCAGTATACACAAGGAATATATGAGGTTTTAATTTTTCCATATTCTTACCAACAATTGGTGTGGCCAGATTTTTAAATTTTTGTCAGTTTTAAGGATGGGAACTAGCATCTCATTGATTTTTTTTGTTTGTTTCATTTGCTTTTTTAAACGGCGTCTCTCTGATTACTACTGAGGCAGAATACTTTTCATAGTTATTGGCCATTTTCTCATTTGTTACATGCCTGTTCACACCCTTTGCCCATCTTCTATTGGGCTGTTTATTTTTTATTAACTTATAGGAGTTATCCGTGTATTCAGGATATGAAGTTTTTGTTGGCAGAGATGATGTTAAAAATATGAAACAGTGGGATATGAAACACCAGTGCAGCATGAGTATTTATCGATCAAAATAGATGCCATATCCAATTAGAACAAACTGAATTCATAACAACATTCTTTTCTAGAGATTTATTCTTTATATCTTGGTATTCAATTAACTAGAATTTTTTATGACTATGAATGGAGGTAGGATCAATTCTTTTTTATGTAAGAGAAGTCCACTGACCCAACCTTATCTATGGAACAATTCACTATTATTCTCTCTCATCCACTACGTTCTTTTTCTTTTAGACATCTTTTTGTATTGATATGGGTTCTCTTGGCTCTATCCTCCATGAGTCCTACTATGTCTCTCTTAAATCCCAATACTTTGTCTTTTGCCTTGTATTTTGGATGAATTTCTCAAGACAGTCTTTTAAATCACATCAGCTTTTGTTACATGAATTCTGTGATTCACTTCCTCCATTGAGTTATTATTTTTGTTATTTGAAAAAAATTCCAATAACTCTCCTCTTCTCATATTGTCCTTATTCTATAAAAAATAGAAACCTGCTGTTATTTTAAAAAATGTGTTTCCTTGAGGCAAAATTTGCATACAATAAAGTTTATCATTTCTAATTATATAATTCAAGACTTGGCAAATGTATACAGTTGTGTAATCATCACTGTAATCGTCATATGGAATATTTCTATCATCCCACAAAGTTCTCTTTTGCCAATTTGTAGTTAATTCCTTTCTTTTATCTTAACCCTTGGCAATCACTGACTTGTTTTCCATCATTTTAATTTTGCTTTTTCTAGAATTTCCTATAAATAGAATTATTCTGTACTCTCTGGTGTCTGACATATTTCACTTAGCATAATGCTTTTGAGATTCATCCTTGTTGTTGCATGTACCAATAGTTTGTTCTTTTTTATAGCTGAGCAGTATTCCTTTTTGGGATATAGCACAATTTGTTTATCTATTCACCAGTTGATGGACACTCCTTTCCGAACCCAGGTTTTGGAGATAATAAATAAAAATGTTATGGAAATTCATGTACAACTCGTGTGTATAAAGTTTCGTATTTGATTGGCCATACAGTAAGTGCATATTTAATTTTGTAAGAAACTGCCAAAATATTTTTCAAAGAGGTTATACATTTTGTATTCCTATCAGCAATGAATGGGAGTTCCATTTCTTCTTGAGTGAGCCTTGGTAGTTTGCGTCTTTCAAAAAATTTTTAAAATCTAAGTTGGAAGCTATTGGAAGGGCATCAGGCCCAAATAAGGGCAGTTGTGGCAACTTCTTCTGGCCCCTATCAGCATCTCTGCAGGTATTGTATTCACAATGGATGTGGCTCCTAATATAAAGAGTGACTCCTGGTGAGTGAGAAGGCATCTGTGGAGTTATTGGATGCAAACAAAACACCATAGGGAAGGAGGGTGGCTTTGGGAACGTCTCCTTTGCATTGTTTAACCCATTTTTCTGTAGCTGCTTGCCTGGCAGAGTCTAAGGCTTTACTCAAGTGCGGTGAGAGTGTGGGCAGGGGCTCTGAAAAGCTGACATAGAAGAAGGGTCTCTTCCAGGTGTAGGCAGCATAGGCCAGTGGCGATCTTTCCTCCTTATTTTTAGGATCCTGTCTTCATAGGAATCCAAATTTTTAGATACGTAGGTGAGACCCCTTTCTTCTTTTCAGGGATGCTATAAGATTTCCTTTTACACTAACTGAATCGCTTCAGGGAGAGAATTAATAAAAGGAGGAAGACAGCTCATGATGTAATTATATCACCATCTTCCTAGAATTCTATCATATCACTTCTATTAGTTATCTACTGCTGCATAACAAATTACCCCAAACATAGCAGATGAAAACAACAAACATTTATTATCTCCAATAGGTAAGGAATCTAGGTGCTGCTCAGCCAGGTGAGCTCAGCATCTTTCGGGAGGTTGCAGTCAAGGTGTTGGCTGGGGCTGCAGTCATCTCAAGGCCTGAATGGGGAAGGGTCTGCTTCCAAGCTCACTCACTTGTTGGTTGGCAGGTCTCAGAAGATCTGCTTCCAAGCTCATTGATGTGGTTGCTGGAAAGCCTCAGTTCCTCACTATGTGGACCTCTCCCCAGGGCTGCTTCACAATATGGCAGCTGTCTTTCCCTAGAGAAAGAGAGCGAGTGAGAGAGAGAACCCTAAATGGAAGCCACTGTGTTTTTATAGCCTAATCTCAGAGGTGACATCCCATCACATGAACCGTATTCTGTTCACTAAAAACAAGTCAATAAGTCCAGCCCACAAGCCCACATTCAAAGGTTAAGGATTACACAAGAGTGTGAATACCAGGGGGTGGGGACCACACAACCTCTTACTTAATTGTTTCTTCTCCAGTGTCTTTATCTGAGTTTTCCCAGAAGCAGACCCCAAAGAAAGAATTCAATTGTGAATTGTTTATTTGCAAGATGATCCCAGGAAAATCTGGGAACAATTGGGGATGTGAGATAGGAAAGGAAAGGAAACCCATAAAGGGAATGTTTTCAAGCTAGGTACTACTCTGGGCAGCTGGAGCTCAATCCTGCTGGGAGATCTGGGAAACAATATAGAACATGCCACAGTGTTATCCCAGCCAAGGATGGAGGAAGCTGGGGTGTTTATCTAAAAACTTTCCATCCATCATTGGTTGAGGACTGCTTGTGGGGGAAATCATTCTCTGCCACTCCTGCTTGTCCTATATATGTTAAGAGTAGTATCCTCTACCATCTCCACCCCCAACCTCTAATCCTACTTTCTATGGAGGTAAATGCTGAAAGGATGTGGGAGGGACACCAACAACGTCCACTATGCCCAGCTGAACTATAAGCTTCATGAAGGCAAGAATCATCTGCTTGTCCTTTTCTTTCCATTGCATGGTCATTATCTAGCATATCACCCAGCACAAACTTGCTCAACAAATATTTGTTGAGAGAATGGGGGTCGTTGATGATGGCGCCATGAAGGAACTCACAGAGCAGTGAGAGAGATAGACTGGCACACTGATAACTGCAGTAGGATAAGTGCTGTTCTGTAGATATTCACGGGTTTGCTATCAGAGTCTAGGGCAGTAAATGCTACCTCTGCCTGAAGGTGGAGATGAAGCTAAGGAAGTGTTCACACAAGAGCGGAAGTCTGAGCTGAGTCTTGAAGAAGAATAGATAGGATTTCGTTGATTGAAGAAAGTCAGGAAGCAGTGCCAGGAGAAAGAATGAGAGGCAGAGGCATTTGCTATTAAAAAAATGAGCATATAGGTACTCTAGATCCTTTCCCACTCTTGTCTTTACTTTACTCAAGTTTTACATAGTCTGAGCTTTCGGTGTTCTGTCTGGCATGCCATCTCGTCCAAGAAGTCATCTTCAGCTTGAGGGCCTGAACATGTGTTAGTTCACTCTCTTCTCCCAACAAACACACAGACAACACAGTGCTTTAAAGTCCTTTTGGCGAAGATAATCTTTTCTTGATCTTTGAAAAGGCAGGCACAGTATATATACACACATAACAAATATTTTCTTTATGTATTTACTGTTTGCAGGAAATATAACCCTAATCCATCATTTATTAAAACAGGACAGGATTTATTAAATTGGTTCAAGTCTATCAAATATGTGCAGATCTTTACATAAATTAATTTCCTTGTTAAATATTTGTGAAATTTATTAAGACTTTGGAGGAACTTAAATAATACCTGAGCTGTCCAACTTAATTTGGCTTAATTTTTTTTTTTTTTTTACTTAAGGAATTGATGAGGCTTTGTAGTGCAGACTCAGTATTCTAGATCGTCAGGTGAGAGAGGAGGACCAGTGGGCAGGTGTCAACAGCTGGGGCCTGATAGGCAGGCAAAGAAAGGTGACATCTGGGTACTTTGGGGTGAACCTCTTTGTTTAGTAGGTCTAAAAAATTCTGATGGTGCTGCTTGGGGGCAGTGGGACCTGCCACTGTGTGATGATGTCCTAAGAGGCAACGTCATGGGCAGAGCTGGAGCCCATGGACACCTTTCCTCCTGCTCGTTAGTTCAGTAATTTATTGAGCCCCTGCCATGTGCCAGGCATGGGCCCCATCCAGCTTGGAATACAAAATGACCAAGACATGGGCCTTGGCCTCAAACAGCAGGAAAGATAGACCTATATACATACATTTCAAATCCTGTCTTCACCATTTACAGCCTCTCTGACTTTGAAATGACCATTTCTTTAGATCTTCATTGTTTTATGCAGAAAATTAAGGTAAATATATAGAATTACTGGAAATATTAAGTTAAGGCATATGAGAACATCTAGATGAGTGATAATTTCTGCCTTCTGGCTATATACAGTCGATGTATCAGTCCTGACATTCCTACTACCTGAACCACCTGAGCATCTTTGGAGACTATCAGCTTTGCTTCACCACCCAGCTTCCACCTGGTCCTGGCCACCATCCCCTCTCCTCCTCAGTGGTCTCTCTGAACTCATCTTTGTCTTCTTCCAATCCATTCTCAAGGTAGCAGGCTGAGTGTTTTTTTTTTTTTTTTTTTTTTTTTAAGGTACAGGAATGATCATGCCAGTTCCCAGCTTACAACTCTGCAATTCCTTTTCATTTCTCTTAGGACTAAAATCCTACAAGGTCTCGCCTGACATACCCCCTCCCACACCTCCAGCCCACGGGTGGGCCTAGTGGTTAATGCATCTGCATTCAGGCTGCCTTGGTTTCCATCCTGGCTCTGCCGTATGTGCTGTGGGGTTGTGGGTGTGAGATGTAACCTCTCTCTAGGCCCTTCCTCCTCCTTTGACTATGTTCTATTAATCCTTAGGTCTCAATTTAAAAATCATACACTCCCAGAGGCCTTTCCTGATTCCCTCCCCAGACTAGTTTCTCTCTCTATTATGTGTGCCCATAGCACTTACATAATCCATAGTCCTTCTGTAATGTTCATCACACTTGTGGTCACCTAAATAATTTCTGTTCTTGGAAAGATCCAAGCTCCTTGAGTCAGGGATGCCATGCACCTTATTCACTATAGTATACTCAGCTCATGCAGGAGGTTAGCTGACACTGAATGACTGTATTAGCAATAAAACATAGCTGAACTATCTATATAATATAAACTATTATGGGAGCCTCCTAGAGGTTCAGCTGTGTCCAGAAAAAAGAAAAGTGTCCTGCTGAGAGTTACTGATAGACATCCAACCCTCCAGCAGACTTCCCAGTGGCAGGGAGGTGGCAGTAGGGGTTTTATTTGGTAGTGGTGGCGGTGGGCTGTTGTGGTGTCTGTTTCTTCAAGCCCAGCAGATTTTTACAACTTCTTACATTAAAGAGTGAACTTTCCTAAGAAAATGAAGGCCTTTAAATGTCCTCCAGAGTAGACGGGCTCTACCCCAGGGAACTGGAGCAAGGACTATGCAAATTACATTAGGCACCTGGACATCATAATTGGAGTCCAGGTTCTAAGACTATTTCATTTCCTGAAAAGTTGTATATAAAAAACAACTGGGAACAAGGAATTCTATTTGTCCCAAATTTACATATACTCTTTCCAAAGATTTGATCTTTGTATGGAAAGACTCTGAGTTTGGCTCTTAACAGCGTAGTGACCTTAGAACTTTCTGCCTTGTGAATTGTCAAAAAAAATTAAATACTCCATATAAAAGTGCAACACTGCAGCATATCCTTTGGTGATTCATATAATTGTCTCCAAATTAAATATGAAGTAAAGAACAGATGGTTTTGTGTTCACTCTCCTTACCCCTTAACATGATGACACCTGTTGCAATGTAGTGGGCAGAAAGCTTTGGGAGGATGTGGAAGTTTATGCTTTTAGGGAGCCTGAGCTCTCGTCTGGGAGCTGTGACATACACATCCAAGAGAAAAAAGAGATTTCAAGAATCCAAGGGTAGAATAATATAGTGTGAAATAGGCCTCTTACTCTGGTGGGACGTGACAAAAGGAATGACCAGCCCCGAGTGCAATTGCTTAAAGAAGTCTGACAGAAGAAGGTGAATTTTCAGCACCTTTGTAGGAATGGAGAGGTGGTATTCTCGGTGGGGAGAAGGGTCCTGCGGAGGGCACAAGTGGGCTGTGTGGGAGGTGAAAGATTGAGAAGCTATTAGGAGGGAGAATCAAATGGGAGTGGGTGGTTGTGGTCGTGAGGTCAAGGTCACGGTGTTTAGCAATCACTCTCCCTGGCAGGCTGGGTATGTGGATGATGTCCCAGATCTAAGAGTGGGGAAGGCTGATTTTCCTCCAGGCTCCTTCATTCAGTAAACACTGAGCATCTACTTGATTCCAGACTCCAAGGTAGACACGGAAGATACAATGATCATAAGACACCGTCCTTACTTCGGAGGAGTCCAGAGTTGAGTGGGGGAGACACAGGAATGGAAAATTACAATACAATCTGCTGCAGATGAGAACAGAGGTGTGCAGGGGCAACCCGGAGAAGGAGGGACTCTGAAATGACTTCATAGAAGAGGTATCGTGTGTGGGCTGCATCACAGCCACAAACAGGCATTTCAGGCCAAAAGGATGGTATCCCAATGGCTTAAGAATTGTGAATGAGCCTAATTTGTTCAAGGGGCAAAGCAAGAAGTTCAGGGTGGCTGGTTCTTAGGGGAAAGTGGGAATGTGTCATGAAAAAGGGACATGAAGGCGGACGAGGAGTTTAGAGCCAGGTGGAGACACTCAGCCTCCACTCTGCAGGCGGAGGGGCTGGCTAGGCATCTCAGCATGCAAGCAACATGATGGCGTTTATTTCCAAGACCAGAGCTCTGGAAATGATGTGAAGGACAGAGTGGAGCCAGACAAAACCTGGGGCAGGGACTGCAGTTTAGGAAGAAGGGTTTTGTGACAATCGCAGCAACTGAGTGACAATGGGCTTGAAATGCACTGGGGCAGGGGGAATGGAGAAGGGATCATTTCTTAAGCCTGGCTCGGTGTGTTTTCTACTTTTTCCGGAAGAAGCTCTTTCACTCCTATTTCCATTAATTTCCTACTGAATGCAAATTCAGGTCCCTTTCCTTCAGCCTTCACCCCTTCTTCCCCTGAAGAGCTTGAAAGCGGCTTAATATGGCAGTAAATACAATGACTTGCACTCAGAAGCGAGGAGGCACCGATGTGGGCTCTCGGCGGGGCCGGCGGGAGAGGCCAACATTAGTGCACCTTTGACTTGCTAGGAGAGGTTCTCCGAGGCCAGCCGTCTCTCGTTTTCCTCGACTCCGTTGCGAGGTGAAGCGGGCATCCGTTTCCTCTGCCTGGACATCCATTCACTCACAGGCTCATTGTGCTCGGGCGTCAGACAATGGCTCTGTTTCCAGCGCAGTTGGCAGCCCCTTTTAGGAAGGCTCGGAGTTCTCTGTGGTTCTCAGAGGAGGGGGACATGCATTGGCCTTTGGCTGCCAGGACAAGGCCAGTGCTTTGCCCCTCTGGCTGGGATGGGAGGTTCAAGATGGCAGGAGGATGAGTGCCGTAGAAGAGCAGTGACAGAATTAATTGCTCTCAAGGGCATCTGAAAAGCAGCTTGTTTTAAACAAGATCTTAAAAGGTGGCACCCGGTTGTCTGTATTTTAGCAGAGGGGCGGGGAGAGTGTCCTCTAGAGAGGGCGGGGCTGCCGAATAGCTCAGCTTATGGCCGACTGGGACGGGACCTCACCCTCTGTTCTGCACCTTCACAGAATTTTCAGAACTTGCTAATGGGAAGTGAAGCAAAGGATCCAGGAAACACTACTTCAAATTCAGTGCGATGGGATGCAGAAACACGGTTGGGCTTGTTCTAGGGTGGAGTCGGAAGCTGCATCTTTTTTTTTTTTTTTTGATATATATATCTATTTTTAATTGAAGGGAAGCTGCATCATTCGAGGAGAAACTATGTCCCTCCTCACCCACCCCACCATTCACCTCCCAGCCCAGTGGTGATGAGGCATTGAAGGTAGTTGTTCAAACGCTACCCTTTATCTGGAACAAAATGCATCTGTTATCTGGTTAGGAGATGGGTTTATCTATCAGCAGCACTCAGGGGCTCAGCATCAAGTAGATTATTAGACTGGCTTTCATGGGGGCCCCGAGTCAGGGGCGGGGCTTGCCTGGGAGGAGGGAAGCTCCAGGTGAGCCTCAGAGCTGGGGGAGCAGGCACAGAGGAGGTGTGGGAAGGAGAACAAACAGACCTCCCGGTAAAACTTCATCTACTTCTGAATTTTGCCAAGACCCAGCCCAGGTGGCTGAAGCCCTGGTCTCCTAGTGGCTCTGTCTGCACTGGGGCCCATCTGCTGTTTTCTCCGGCACAATGGCCGCCCGTTTGGGGTTGTGACCCAGGAGTCCCCACGGTTATCAACTGGGAGAGCTCAAACTGACACTTGAAGAGCAGCTTTGTTTGGTGTCCTTGACATAACTAACCACATATTAACAACAGGGGCTTGTGGTATTGAGGCTCCCTGTTTGTTCAGAATCTTAATAGGTGGGTTTGTGCATGGAGATTTCTAGTACTGCTTACCCTGTATTTTAAGTCAAAGTGGATCTTTGTGTGAAGGATTCTCCACCTCCTTTTCCCATTCGACAGCGGAGATAAGTGTTTTCACTCACCTTTTGTGACTTACAAGCAGCTGAATGGCACTTGTGGTGTTTGAATGTCATATAATAGGCATTATCACCAATAGAGAAATGTCCTTTTCCGTGTTTCTGAGCACTCCGATGCTTACCATCTTTCTTGCATGTGTGTACTCTCTCCCTCTTATAAAGTGGCTGTGAACAATTCCTGAAAATGTCTGCCCCACATTTTTTAAAGCATATTATGTCCTTGGAAGGTTGTGTGGGAACTGCTGCTCCCCTGGGAAACCGTTTGTGACTGGTCCATTCAGCAGAGCTCCAAGCAGAGCTCAGCTGGGCATGTGATAGGAGGTAGAACACTGCTCTGAGCTGGTTAATGCAAATTAAGAGTAGTTACATTCTGGAGGAGTCATGTGGTGGAAATAGTGGTAGTAGAAAGAGTGGTGACGTTTGTGGTGATGCTGGGGTCTAAAAATACCAGAGGAGGCGCCCTTTGTAGTCATGGTCACGTGGCCTGTATGACTGGCTCTGTAAGAACATTTCACTACATTTTTCATAAAGGATTATATTTAAGTAGCTTCAGCTATGAAGTTAGTGGTAGTTGGTGCTTAGTCACAGGAACCTTTGGTTGCATAAGGCTTATGTCTTTGGGTTCTCCATCAATGTTATGGAGTCAGGAATTGGGATGGATGTGAAAGTAAGAAGTCAGGATCCCTGAACTTTATATTTTGGTCAAGTTGTGCAAAAAAAAGAGCTTTGGTGCAAAATGGTGTCAATTCAAAATGGTGCCTGGCCAGTAAAGCCTGATATAGCTTTCAGCAAAGATCTACTGAAAAATTTATGGAAATTAAAAGTAGAGTGCCGACAGCCAAGTGCCAAAATTTATGATGAAGCTACACGAACCATAACAAAGAACTGCTTAAATAAAGATGGACATACTCTTGGCTGCATGAAACAGAGATGACCTGAACAGTGACAGAAAGGGGCTTTATGCCCTCCTCCTTCTCATGCTTCTGAGGTGCGAATGTGTGTTTCAACCCACAATTTAGACGTTAGAGGAGTTGATGTCTTCTCTCATATTTTTCCCACCCTCCATCATCTTTTTATAACTCCTTGAAGTCAGAGAGTCACCAAAAACAACTGAGTAGGAAGTGGAATGAAGGATTGTGGAGGCGCATTGTATCTAAAGAACCCAGATGTGAAACACTGGAGGGCAATGCACAGAGAGGAAAAACCTAAGAGAAGCTTGTGCTGGAAATCATTGCATTTCACGTACTACAACATTGCAGAGGATCAGAGAACCAGACAGAGGTTTCATGGATTAATGATTCTCAAAGTGTGGTCCTGGAGCAGATTTGTTAGAAATGCAAAATCAGAAATCTGGGGATGGGGTTCAAGCTTTCTGATCATGCTAAAATTTGAGAACCACTGTAGTAAATGATGCTATTTTGGAGAACAGAGGTGATCTAGCAGAGGTGAAATTGCTGTATTTGGGAATTAAACATGGAGATACACACATTAGCCTTCCCCCTTGCTATAGAAATGATTGGGATGAGATTGCCAAACACATTTAGAAATTGAGACTAGTGCAATCACTTCACCATGTCTTCTGGCAAATTTTAAAGGTAGATATTCACCTCGTTCAAGGATAAGGAAGGCCTATTAAGACACTATGAATAAAGGAAAACTCAAGGAAATGCATACTGCTAAGAATGATCAATGTTAGGGTGCAGATTTAAAACTCAGAAAATCCTTTGACATCTTCAATAGAGGCCAAATCAACATGGGTACCAGAAACGTGCTGTAGGATGAGGTAAAAAAAAAGATGGATAGAGATGAAAGGATTGAAAAAAATCCAAAGTTTTAATAGTAGTATTTAGTGACAAAATGGTGTCAGTGAAGGGCACTAAATGATATATTACAAAATCATATTGTTTTGAAAGACAAAAGCTCTATAACAATGCAGAAGGAGAAAGTGGATAAAAACTGTGAGAGAGAAATGATAGAAGTGGAGAGCAGAATGGAGAGCCAGCACATGAATAATTGGTGCCTCTGAAGTTAGGGATGGAATAAATGGAAAGAAGCAAAGCCCAAATACATAAATATGTGATGAAAGAAAAAATTTTTTGAACTGAAGAAAGACTTGTAAGTAGATTTTAAAGACTATTCCAGATAAAACTACTGAAAAGGAAACCATACCTAGATATTCTGACAGATATTTTGAATTACAATAATGATAAAAAGAGCATACAAAAATTCACATAGAAAAACTAGATTATCTACAAAGAAACAAAAATAAGTTTGGTTTAGACTTTTTAGCTACATTAAATTTCAGAAAGTTAAGAAGAGTCATTTATGGAATTATTTATTTATTTATTTACATCTTTATTGGCGTATAATTGCTTTACAATGGGGTGTTAGTTTCTGCTTTATAACAAAGTGAATCAGCTATACATATACATATATCCCCATATCTGTTCCCTCTTCAGTCTCCCTCCCTCCTACCCTCCCTATCCCACCCCCTAGGTGGTCACAAAGCACCAAGCTGATCTCCCTGTGCTATGTGGCTGCTTCCCACTAGCTATCGATTTTACATTTGGTAGTGTATATATGTCCATGCCACTCTCTCACTTTGTGCCAGCTTACCTTTCCCCCTCCCCGTGTCCTCTAGTCCATTCTCTAGTAGGTCTTCATCTTTATTCCCATCTTGCCTCTAGGTTCTTCATGACCAATTTTTTTTTTTTTTAGATTTAACATATGGTATTTGTTTTTCTCTTTCTGAATTACTTCACTCTGTAGGACAGTCTCTAGGTCCATCCACCTCACTACAAATAACTCAGTGTCATTCCTTTTTATGGCTGAGTAATATTCCATTGTATATATGTGCCACATCTTCTTTATCCATTCATCTGTTGATGGACACTTAGGTTGCTTCCATGTCCTGGCTATTGTAAATAGAGCTGCAATGAACATTGTGGTACATGACTCATTTTGAATTATGGTTTTCTCAGGGTATATGCCCAGTAGTGGGATTGCTGGGTCATATGGTAGTTCTATTTTTAGTTTTTTAAGGAACCTCCAGACTGTTCTCCACAATGGCTGTATCAATTTACATTCCCACCAACAGTGCAAGAGGGTTCCCTTTTCTCCACACCCTCTCCAGCATTTATTGTTTGTAGATTTTTTGATGATGGCCATTCTGATTGATGTGAGGTGATAACTTATTGTAGTTTTGATTTGCGTTTCTCTAATGATTAGTGATGTTGAACATCCTTTCATGTGTTTGTTGGCAATCTGTATATCTTCTTTGGAGAAATGTCTATTTAGGTCTCCTGCCCATTTTTGGATTGAGTTGTTTGTTTTTTTGATATTGAGCTGCATGAGCTGCTTATAAATTTTGGAGATTAATCCTTTGTCAGTTGCTTCATTTGCAAATATTTTCTCCCATTCTGAGGGTTGTCTTTTTGTCTTGTTGATGGTTTCCTTTGCTGTGCAAAAGCTTTTAAGTTTCATTAGGTCCCATTTGTTTATTTTTGTTTTTATTTCCATTTCTCTAGGAGCTGGGTCAAAAAGGATCTTGCTGTGATTTATGTCATAGAGTGTTTTGCCTATGTTTTCCTCTAAGAGTTTGATAGTGTCTGGCCTTACAATTAGGTCTTTAATCCATTTTGAGTTTATTTTTGTGTATGGTGTTAGGGAGTGTTCTAATTTCATTCTTTTACATATAGCTGTCCAGTTTTCCCAGCACCACTTATTGAAGAGGCTGTCTTTTCTCCATTGTATATTCTTGCCTCCTTTATCAAAAATAAGATGACCCTATGTGGGTGGGTTTATCTCTGGGCTTTCTATCCTGTTCCATTGATCTATATTTCTGTTTTTGTGCCAGTACCATACTGTCTTGATTACTGTCGCTTTGTAGTTTAGGCTGAAGTCAGGGAGCCTGATTTCTCCAGCTGCATTTTTCTTTCTCAAGATTGCTTTGGCTATTCGGGGTCTTTTGTGTTTCCATACAAATTGTGAAATTTTTTGTTCCAGTTCTGTGAAAAATACCAGTGGTTAACAGATTGAAGAATAAAGACCATATGATCATCTCAGTAGATGCAGAAAAAGCTTTTGACAAAATTCAACACCCATTTATGATAAAAACCCTCCAGAAAGTAGGCATAGAGGGAACTTATCTCAACATAATAAAGGCCATATATGTCAAACCCACAGCCAATATTGCCCTCAATGGTGAAAAACTGAAACCATTTCCACTAAGATCAGAAACAAGAGAAGGTTGCCCACTCTCACCACTATTTTTCAAAATAGTTTTGGAAGTTTTAGCCACAGCAATCAGAGAAGAAAAAGAAATAAAAGGAATCCAAATCAGAAATGAAGAAGTAAAGCTGTCACTGTTTGCAGATGACATGATACTATACATAGAGAATCCTAAAGATGCTACCAGAAAACTGCTAGAACTAATCAATGAATTTGGTAAAGTAGCAGGATACAAAATCAATGCACAGAAATCTCTTGCATTCCTATACACCAATGATGAAAAATCTGACAGAGAAATTAAGGAAACACTCCCATTTACCGTTGCAATAAAAAGAATAAAATACCTGGGAATAAACCTACCTAAGGAGACAGAAGACCTGAATGCAGAAAACTATAAGCCACTGATGAAAGAAATTAAAGATAATACAAACAGATGGAGAGATATACTATGTTCTTGGATTGGAAGAATCAACATTGTGAAAATGACTATACTACCCAAAGCAATCTACAGATTCAATGCAATCCCTATCAAACTACTGCTGGCATTTTTCATTTATGGGATTTTGAGGCGAAACAGTTGTGATCCAAGAATTTAAAGCCTAGTAATATTGTCTTTAATATGTGAAGGTAACAGAAAGACAGCTTTGGCTATACTAGGTCTAGAAAATACACTACATATATCCATCTTGATAAATTACTCCAAGATGTTTTCTTGAGAGCATCCTTAGAAAGAGAGAGCAACATTAAAATATAATGATGATGATGATGATAAAGCAAATATGTGCAGTGCTCTAAGACCTTTATTCACATTAACTGATATAAATTTTATACCACATTATGAAGTATATACTATTAATATGCCCATTTCACAAATGAGGAGCTGAGAGACAGAAAGGTAAAATAACTTTGCCCAGAGTTACATGACCTGTTGATGGTGCTACTAGTGTTTGGACTCAGGAAGTGTGGTGCCAGAGTCTGTCCTCTTCACCTTCATGCTCTATTATCTTCCTGTTTTAAAAGGCTGAGTCAGTTCTAAACTTATTTAAGTTACAGATAGGCATAAATTACATTTTTATGTAATTATAAAAATGGATGCAAATGTCTTATTCTTAAAGTATATAAAGTAACATAATTTAAAGTGATTATAATAATCTGGTGTTCAAACCTTAGATAGTATAATTGAATATTAAGACATTTATGTGTTATGAGTCCTCTCTCTTTTAGCATTTTAAGAAATCACAACCCTCTTCTTGGGTCCTAAATTTCTGATCTTAAATATGAGGAGCTCAAAAGATACTTTTTCATTCTTGAAGGTGACAATTAGAGAAATACACACTTCAGAATGCTTTTGAAAAAAAACACAAGATAACAAATACTAGAAATCAAAACTGGAAAAGTAAATGTGAAATGTATAATAAATGATAGAAAGCATAAGGAAGCAAAAGAAAAATAAAACAAAAAAAATGTAGAACCAAATATATCAGCAAAACCAATAAATATAAATGTGGTAATAAGCCTGTCTATTATAACATAAAGAATCTCAGAATGGGTCTTAAAACAAAGTATAGTTCACAAGAAACAAAAATGTAAAAAACTGACATAATATGGCTAAAAATGAATGAATGGGCAAAAATATATCAGGCAGATACAAACAAACAAAAGCAACAAATATATATATGTATTCTTAGTACTAGAACAGAATCAAAGACAAAGATCATAAAACATAAAGATGCTTACTTTCAGTGGTGTTCTGGAGCCGGCATGTGCTGGCCCGTGAGAGCCAATTGCGTCCATCTCATTCCAACTCTTAGTTCAGTGACCTTACATCACTAACTTGAAATTAGCCATGATGGGAGCATTTACACAACAACTGGAAAATGCTACAAATTATGGCTTTAACAGTTTTTCTTCAGAGAGCCAGTTTACCATCACACCACTTGTTACTTTGTACTGATAAAGAGTAAAATTCACAAGGGAGATATACATCATGCATTTCGATGCACCATAACATTTAATTGAAATATATAAAGTGAAATTGCTGGAAATACCTAAGGAAATCAACAGAGAAACAATATCATCAAGCAACTTCAATGTTTCTCTCTCATTCCTTTGGTAGAATAAGTCTGCAAAGAATAAATATGTAGAGAATTTGAATTACAAAGGGAATTGTGTTGATTTAGTAAATATGTATTTATTGAGCAGTGTATGCTACCGTATATGTTAGTTCTTTTTTAGCATCCATGCAACCTCTAAAGTTCAACCAAGAATCTTAACAAACTCCAAAAAGCCTGTATATGGTACAGACTGTCTTCTCTGGTCGTACTGTAAAAAAACTAGAAATTACCCACAAAATTTAACTTAAGAAAACAAACCCAACCACTTAGAAGTTTGCCCCAAACAACAAAAAGCAGCAATTAAACCTCCAATCAAACCAAAAAATAAGAAAACAATAACACAACCCTCCCCAACAGTTTCTAAATGATATGAGGATATTAAAATTTCAGTTGCATATAATTTAGAAAATAATATCAAGAACATTACATATCAAAACTTACTGGATGTAACCAAAGCAGTGACAGAATTAAACTTCATTGCCTTAAGTGCTTTTAATATTAAAAAGTTAATGTAAATGAGTGAATTATATTTTAGCTTAAGAAACTGGAAATAGAGTTAAAAAAAAAGTCCCAAGGAAAGCAGGTTGAGGGAATTAAATGTAAGAGCAGAGATTTATAAATTCTTTAACAGTTATAAAGTAGTGTAGTTAGTAAATAGATTCAAATTCTAAGATTTTGAGAAGACTAAAAAGTTATTAAAACTTGGAAAATATAATAAAGAAAAAAACTCATAATGTAGGAATCAAAATGGGATATAACTAAATATGTAGAAAAAGTTTTTAAAATTTTGAGAGACTACTGATTAAAGTTTTATATTACTAATTGTAAAAATTTTGTCAAGATAAATCTGAATAAACTAATGACCAGAAAATTTGAAAAAGTTTACCGTAGGTAAGAAAAAGGTCAAGCTCTTTTATGTTGACTATTTTCAAGCTATTAAAGTATAGATGATTCTCATCCTTTAAAATTACTTCTACCATGAAAACAATGTGTAAGTTCATAATTTTATTTTCTGAGCGAGCATAACCTCATACCATAACCTGATAAAAATAACAACCAAAATTAGTAACCAATTTCTTTGAGAATATATCCATCATGATCATATATGATGAACATATCCTAAAAGAAATGTGTTATATCAGCAAATAAAATTTGCTAATAATAAAAATAAAATAAAATGCCAGCAAAGTAAGAAATAGATTATAGTCAAGAATTTTTTATTCTAGTTATACAGGATTTTTCCTGTATAACTATATTAAGAAATCTCTTAATATAATTACTCACAATAGTTCAGAAATTGAAGAAAAAAACCCCACACATCATTTTAATGAATGGCAAGAAAGACTTTTGATAAAATGAAGCAACTCTTCCCAAGAATGTAAATGTGTTTTCTTTTCATGCTGAAGATCACTTATTTTATATCAACATTTAGCATCATAAATAATGATACAACACCCAAGGAAGGTCCATTTACCTCATTCCTAACCCCATGAAACTGAGTTAAGACCAAGACCTCCACATCTTCCACAAGCCACCCTCTAGTGGCTCAAGGTCCCGAGATTCTGTAAACGAAAGCCCGGTGTTCACTCTGTCAGTGTCTTGGTGTGTGGGGCTATAGGGGTTTCCTGCCCTCTTCACCCTGTCACTGTGCATTGTCTGCTTACATCTCTCCCACATGTCTTCTGAGATCCTGTTCTGTTCCTCAAGGGCACCTTTCCCCAACCCAACACAGGACCAATTTCAGTTTTAGTCAGACTCTTTCAGTTTCAATAAAGAGACCCATGCAGGCCACCTGAGGCAAAGGGTAGAGGGGGTGACTTGGGGGATGCTTGTGAGTTAGGACTAGGTCTCTGGCCAGAGTACCTCCTTAGTGTGCTATTTCCCTGTTGCAGATCACCTATTCTCTTTTTGAGGATGTCTGTGCTTTTTCTGTAGGACTGCTTTAGAGCTGGATTGCATGGATTCAAATCCCAGCCCTGCCACTTACCAGTGACATGACCTTGGACAAGGCACTTAACTTTTCTGTGCCTCAGTTTCTTGATCTTCAAAATGGGGATGATAATAGTGCTTCACGGGCTTGTTATGAGGATTAATTGAGTTAATACATGTAATAGACTGAGAACACTGGCTGGCACATTTTAAGTGCTCAGTGACAGTCCCTAACATGCTAACACGTGTGTGGTGCTGACCACGTGCCAGGCACTGATAGAGAGGCGAGTAAGTAGCCCAAGGTAATGCTGCTGGAACAAGGATGAACTGGAATTCAAACCCGGGCAGTGGTTCCAGAGTCCACACGCTTGACCAGTTTCCTCTGCTGTTCTTTTAGTTTCTCTACTTCATAGTTCCTGCTTCTACATAGCTGTAATTGGCTTTGCTCTCATGGCTCTGATGGTACCTCAGGGCTTCTCTCTTTAGGCATAGTTTCTGCCTTTGGCTTCACTACCAACTGCCCGAGTTTTCTCTAATCTGCGAGTAAGAGAGAGGGAGGGAGAGAGAGAGAACTTGAGATGATTGACCCAGCTCTTCTTTTGTGTCTGGCCGTGGGGTAGGTTGTTGGCTGGCCCCTGCGTCTGTTGTCCTTGCTGTCATTGCCCTTGCCCCTCCACTCAGCTGGGGTTTAGAGAGGAGAAAGTTCCTACTTCAACAGTGACAGTGACGGGAGCAAATTCTCTTAGAAGGCGACCTGAGGGCCAGATGACACCAAGATTGACCTGCTGAGTACCCTGCAGGAAAGGCTTTTGGCACTGCTTTTCTTTCTTCTGAAAATGGACCTCCTGGCTTTGGACCTGGTTTTGAATGGGTGAGTAACAATGAAACCGATGGCCTTAGAAATAGGATGCTGCTAATGTGTCTTCAGAATTTCAAGATGTGGTTGTAATGGAAACTAAATTTTAGTGAGCTACTCATACCAGATGAGATGAGATATTTGCAGAAACAACACCATTTCTTAATGGATTAGAGATGCAATGATTACCAAGCTCTCTTACCGTGCACCAAGCTGTGGTATCAGAAAGACATGTCTAGCATTAAGTAACCATCCAACGTTCATTTAACCTTTCACTTAGTCACTCGTTCCACATCTATAGGGCACCCACCAATTCCAAGGGGTGTAAGACAACCCCTGTGACTGGTGCAAGTGATTCAGTGAAAAAGGAGTCAGAAAATATACACCTGTTTTTTTTTTTTTTTTTTTTATTCAGCCCAATGTGTGTGTGTGTGTGTGAGAGAGAGAGAGAGCTTGCAATATGATTAGTAATTAGTTAGCAAATAGTGTGGCTTCAAAGCTATAACTCAGCAACCGTGTGGCCTTAGATCAGTCCCTTATATTTAAAAGGGAATAATAATTCCTGGGGGATTTTGTAAGAATTAGAGATAATAGATACCTGGCTTGGTGCCTGGGTGTCGTTACTTTTAGGCAACATTTTCTCTGGAGTAAAAAGGGGCAATCCATTCTGTTCCTTTTGCTCTTACTTTATGTTCATTAAGCAACTTTCTGACGTGTAATTTGCTCCTCTGAGGCAATCATTCCAGAAGAGAATGTTGAATGACCAATATGAATTATCCTCTAAAAGATATTTCCCCTAGTAAACTGATAAATCAATGAACACATTAGCATTCTGGCTGGCAAATTAGGCTCCTGCTGATTTGGTTACAGGAGGAACTTCCCCAGGTATGACGTATTCTAAGTGAACAGGTGCAATCACGTTTCAGGGTCTCCAAATGTAAGGACTTGGGTGGTAACTAACACCTGCCAGGTGCTGCCTACCCATAAGGGCCAACCTGGGCAGGTAGCCATCATACTCCAGAGCTTCTACCTGAAAGGGGACTATTCACTTGGCGATGCTGTGTGAGCTGGTTGAAACAGAGCTGTCCTAGGAACAGATACCCAGGTCAGGCCTCTTGCATTCTCTAGGTAAGAGGTAAAACTGTCCTGAACTAAGATGGTGGCAATCAGCATGGAAAGAAGGAAAAGGACGTGTGAAGAAACTGAGAAAGATTTGCTAGAGTTTACATTCATAACTTTGTAAAATTTTACCTTTAGAGATTACCAGGTCAACCCTCTTGATTTTCACCTGTGAATCATGAGACCTAGGTGATGCTCTCTGGTTCTGTCTCAGGTACCTGTGGTGCCATCCACCGTTCAGGGCCCTGGTGGACACACTGCATTGCCGGCCTCCTGAATTGTTCTATTACCGCCTCAAGTGTTTTGCTAAAACACATTGTACAATAGCTGTCTCAAGTATGCCCAGGCATGGCTTGAGCTATGGGTACATATGGGTACATATTAATCAAGTTTAATAGATCCCAGTGTTTGAAACAATGCCTTAAATTTTTTTTTTCAGAGACTGCACAGAAGTGTTGCATTGTACAGCAAATAAAAGTGTTGCTACAATGCCTATAAACCAGAGCTTTAAACTATGTTTCAATTATCCTTCTATTATCCAGCTGGTATTTAAGCGTGTTGATTATTCAAATCAGCAGCGAATGTGCTGCTGTTGTGTAAACAACTGTCACTTGCTGAAACAATGATTAGGAGGCACCATCCCTTTCAGGTGTACTTAGGAGTACTTATACCCCAGCCACTTGTATTTAAATATCATGTAAACACAATGCTTGAGTGACTACTCTCACTCCTGTTCCCAATGCCTCATGCCAATTCTATTACATTAAGAGGGAAATCTATTAAATTTTTCATTTATACACATCCGTACACTGTTTTTACCCATTGTATCATTAAGGCTTAGATTAATACAATAGATATGCTGAGAGATACAGTGTGCATTGAAAAAGCCCATTCAAAATAAAAGCAATTTCTCTGCATTATTTGGGGGTGTTGGAAAGCTTCTGTGAAAACAATGCAAAGAGAATTATTTTCTGAATAAAAAGCATGACATGGAGAAAAGAAAAATTTGGCCCCCAGAAAGAGCAATCTTGAACCTTTATTAGCTCCATTACCAATTCAGCATATAAAAAGTAGAGAGCCAGAAAATAGGACATTTGTAGAATGAATGTTTCTTTTGAAGGTTTTCTGCTATCACTGGGAAGGGGTGTGTGTGTGTGTGTGTGTGTGTGTGTGTGTGTGTGTGTGTGTGTTGGGGCAGGGTTTGTGGGTAGTGGTTGTTGGGAAAAGCTTGGAATTGTTACTAGGCTATGTCCCCAGTGAGTTATCCTTTTTTCTTAAGCCTTAGTCTCCACATGTAAACCAGGAAGACAAATTTTTGAGTATAAGGGCATTGAAAATGGTGAGGAATCATAATCTAATCAAATGATTGATATACCAGGGATTTCGCATTACCTGAGGTATGTTTTGGGGGTCTTAGTAAATTCATGTTGATTAAGTTCAGTTGCTAACCTGCCAATATTATCTACAGTGTTTAGAGAACCACAGACAAAAGAGAGCGGGTGCTAGAGAGAAGGAGGTAATGATAGGATTTTCATTTGGGATTGGAAATGTACACTCACCAAATTCTTAGCAAAACCTTCCAAGTGGATTATAAAAGAGCTGAGACTTCGTCCTTGGAGGCAATGTGAATAATGTCCAAATGCTGCCTTCATTTTTGTTTGTTTGTCTTTTAATTTTTATTTTACATTGGAATATAGTTGATTTACAATGTTGTGTTAGGTTCAGGTATACAGCAAAGTGATTCAGTTACACATATACATATATCTATTCCTTTTCAGATTCTTTTCCCATATAGGTTATTACAGAGTATTGAGTAGATTTCCCTGTGCTATACTGTAGGTCCTTGTTGATTATCCATTTTATATACAGTAGTGTGTGTATGTTAATCCAAACCTCCTAATTTATCCCTCCCCCCTACCTTTCCTCTTTGTTTCTGTTTTGTAATTAAATTCATTTATATCATTTTTTTAGACTCCACATATAAGTGATATCATATGATATTTGTCTTTTACTCACTTCACTTAGTATGATAATCTCTAGGTCCATCCATGTTGCTACAAATGGCATTATTTCATTCTTTTTTATGGATGAGTAATATTCCATTGTATATATGTACTACATCTTCTTTATCCATTCATCTGTCCATGGACATTTAGGTTGCTTCCATGTCTTGGCTATTGTAAATAGTGCTGCAGTGAACATTGGGGTGCATGTATCTTTTTGAATTGTGGTTTTCTCTAAGTATATGCCCAGGAGTGGATCATATGGTAGTTCTATTTTTAGTTTTTTAAGGAACCTCCATACTGTTCACCATAGTGGCTGTACCAATTTAGATTCCCATCAACACTGTAAGAGGGTTCCCTTTTCTCCACCCCCTCTCCAGCATTTATTGTTTGTAGACTTTTTGGTGATAGCCATTCTGAATGGCATGAGGTGATACCTCATTGTAGTTTTGATTTGTATTTCTCTAATAATTAGTGATGTTGAGCAGCTTTTCATGTGCCTATTGGCCATCTGTATGTCTTCTTTGGAGAAATGTCTACTTAGATCTTCTGCCCATTTTTTGATTGGGTTCTTTGTTTTTTGGATATTGAGCTTCATGTGCTGTTTGTATATTTTGGAGATTAATCCCCTGTCGGTTGCATCGTTTGCAAATATTTTCTCCCATTCTGTGGGTTGTCTTTTTGTTTTGTTTATGGTTTCCTTTGCTGTGTGTTACATTCTTAATTGATTTCAACATACAATAAATTTCTACTTCCTTAGAACCTGTAATACATAGGGTAACCATATAATTTATCATGCAACTCGGGACATTTTGGGAGTGAGTTGCATTAAATAGTTATGTCAGCACATCAAGTGTAAACTAGCACTGTCCTGAGCAAACCTGTATATATGATTGCCCTAAACTCACATGGCTAAAAATCTGGCTAAGACTTAAAGCAAGAAAGGAGAATGAAAAGGCAGTGACTTGAGGGTCTGACTACACCCTTCTTTGGAGGTTGGTTATTGTTTTATATTTAAAGAAAAACAATTGATCTTTTTTGAGGAATTAGAACCCACATAGGCAAGTAAACTCTGCTTTCAGAAAACACAATTAGCAAAAGGCCACTTTTACACAGTAGATAAATTAGGCAATAGTTTTTCACTTTTCAAAATAATTATTCTATAATGAAAAGACCTACTAGATTCTTAGCCAGCAACCTATTTTTGTATGTGATCTGATTTATTCAAGTCTTGCCTAGAGAATATCTGTTGCACAAATGTGAAGTCTTTATACTAAACACAACTTTAATTTCTTAGCAGGGACTTGGGCTCAGTCAACAGAGTCAAATGATGATGGTTGGGATCTGCATATATGGTTATCAAACCAATAAATACCAATTCTTAGGTATTAGAGGGTAAGTAGGATGTCGGTTAATGAATTTTATAATTTTCTCCCCAGCAGCAGCACCCAGAGACTACAAACTTTAATGCTAGCATACAAAAATCATTTTCATCTCTTGGATAACCGATTTTTATGATAATGTCCCATGGTTCCTGAAGCCATTTTAAGCTCCTTTATTATGTCCATAGATGTATTTATTGAAGCATGTGTTCTGAAATATTTTTTCATTGGTGGAAGAAGAATGTCAATAAGTTTGTTGTTTTATACATGTATCAAACAGCTGAATATCGGGTCTCTTTCCCATCTGGACAGACTGATTCTCACAACTCTGCTTCTAGTATCTTGAATTGCCTGTTTCCCAACTACTTCTTGGGTTCCTGCTTACAATAGGGTGCTAATTCATTTACTGGAGGGCTCATTGGCGAGGTGACAGGAACAGCATTATTATGCCCCTTGATGTAATGCTCAGCACCCTTCAATTACATGTTCTGTCAGCTCCTAAGCCCCATCCATTACCTGCATCTGCCCATCTGTACGTAAACAAGTTTCCTCCCTTAGGTATTTGTGGTACTTCCTAGGGCCAGTCACCAGATCCTGAATACCTACAACAAACCCTGCAGTGTCCCCAACTGCCTGACTTTTTTTAACCCCAAAGTTAGACACACTTTTATCTTTGTTATTTAAGCTCATTTAATGGAGGTAAGTACAGTATAGTTTGCTTTTGTTGTTCATGGGACACTAATAGGGTTTCTGCTGAGGTCTATTCTATACTCCCAAACTTAATGTTGTAAATCAGGCAGGGTTTACTGGCCAAATCATAGGCATTAACAAGGATGCTTGTAAAAATAGTCTAAGCAACACAAATTGTTCTATAGCTTCCTCTTCACTGGAGCGTGGTGGCTCTGTGTGTCTTGTTTGACCCTGTTCATCCTTTGGGGTCTCCAGTGAAGTCCTATTTGCCCTGGGAAACCATTCTCCACTGTTCTGACCCCACCCAGTTCCTCCTTGAATTTACAGGAGCCAGAGTTTATAATGTTCAATTCTTGTACTTAACCATATTCTACCATTATTTGATGCTGTTTCCCAGACTTGTCTTGTCTACCAAACATATTATAAGCTTATTTGGGAGGAGGAGGGTACCTTTCACATCTATGATGGCTTTAGTGCCTAGTACAGGGCTGAGGTCATAGGCTATAGTAATGTAGCCAATATTGATTAAGTACTTAACAGTATGCAAGCTTGGTGCTCAGTGTTGGGGGGAATACAATAAAAAACATATTCCCTGCCATCAGAAGGGTTTCCAAGATAGGATTAATCCAAAAGAGAAGTGAGAAAAGAGGCTATATTTTAAACTCATATAGTTAGACTTCAAAGGAATAAGATACTCATGGAAAATGGAGCTATGAGAAGACATAATTCAAGAAAAACCTTCAATTGTAAGAGAAGAATACCTGTTAAAAATTGGAAAATGTTGGGGAACGTCTTTTTTAGAAATAGGCATGGCTTACTAGCTCAGCACAAGGACCAAAAGCTGAAGGAGGTATTCTCCTGGAAGGCTCTAAGCATCTGTGTGGAAGCTGTGTGGCTTTGGGATTCAGCTCTCCCAGGGCAGGATGAGGCTGGGAAGACCTGCATGACTGCTCTGGCACGCTAGGGCTGGCCCTTCAGGAGCATCAGAGAGCATCAGGCCAGGCTTTGGCATTTTTGCAGAGGGCACTGGTGAGGGATAGGAGAAGACGTTTCTTGATGAGGAGGGTACCACAGGAGAACAAGCCAGCTTGTGGACATTGCCTTGGGGTTCTCCAGAAGCAACTAGGGAGACTTCTGACAATGGGATTCCTTCACTCCTATGCTCTGAATCCACCAACAGTAATTCATTCCTCTTGGAAAAAAGGCCACAGTCCTTACAAAGGCCTTTAAGACCCATACAATCCAGGCCCCTGTTACCCCTATGACTTCATCTCCCTTCTCCAGCTACATGGGCTGCCTTACTTTTCCTCAAATAAACTAGATACTCTCCTGCCTCAGGGCCTTTGCACTAGCTGTTGCCCATGCCTGGATTTCCTCCTGCCTTACTACTTTCACCCCCTACAAGCCTTTGTTTAAATGTCACCTTTTCAAGGAGGTGTCCCTTTACTACTTCTCCTCTCACCCAGCACTCCTGATTCACCTTCCCTTGCTCTATCTTTTTCCATGCACTTGTCACCTTCTAAGATACTATATAATTTCATTGTTTTTTGTTTATTTTCAGTCTTTCCACTTACAGAATGTAAACTATAACACAGAATTTCACCCATTGATTTTCTAATGTTCTCCTGTGCCTAGATCACTACCCACTGTGTGCTCAATAAGTCTGTATTGAATGAGTGAGTGAATAAGAGGGTCTAGATTCATGGTAGGGTTAATCAGCTTTTTATATGACCCTGACTTCATTTGCACTCTTAGCTGGTTATGCTTGGGACATTCATATTACAATTGTAACCAGACTCTATCTTCATTTCTGACTGATTTTTAAAGTTATGTCTTAAGGCTCCATTACAAAATGTCTCTATTCCTTAGAGTCTCTGGAAGTAATTCATGGTCTATAAACCAAAATTTCAGTGCCCAGGGGAAGAACTTGGCAGGAAACTTCAGAGTGAATATCTTTATAAAGGGAGAAATTCCTCTGTAACTTGAACAATTGCTGCCTCCATATTTGGAGCCAAGTAATTCAACCTTTAGGGAAACAATTCTTGTCCCAATTTAGTTTTTTTTTTTTTTAAACTGAGAAGACAACGCATTCTCAGTGGCTGTAACTAGAGTCTCACAGCTCCCACAGCCTGCTACTTAAGAAGCTGTTAATGGCTAGCTTATTAGCCTACTAGTAACTGCTTTAGCCCATTAGTAGACCTTTAAGTGGTACAAACTGCTGGGAGTCCCAGCAGGGTGAGGGTTGGTTGACATCAGTGCAGTGACTCATTGCTTTGGCAAATTATCTATGTAAAGGCAGGCTTCCTTATGTGGCGTTTACTTGTAATGAGGCACACTTGTACTTCATTCCCATCTGGGGTAGAATTTTTAGGGCAATCATTTGGAAAGGGATAGTTTTGTACTTGGAAACTGTAAACACTCAGTTGCTGATGACCTGACCATTAGCCACCTACCTCTAATTGCCACTCCCTTCCCCTGCCAGCTACTTCTAGTGACGTAGGAATTAACTAAAAACCCTGGTGATTAGAAGAGATGTTCTCAAACCTGGTGGTGTGGCCTGTGTGTAGACTGCAAGGAGTTGGCTTGTTGTGATTCTTTTTATCTTTTTAATACATCTTTATTGGAGTATAATTACTTCATAATACTGTGTTAGTTTCTGTGGCACAACAAAGTGAATCAGCCATATGCATACACATGTCCCCATATCCCCTCCCTCTTGAACCTCCCTCCCATCCTCCCTACCCAACCCCTCTAGGTCATCGCAAAGCACTGAGCCGATCTCCCTGTGCTATGCTGCTGCTTCCCACCAGTCAACTATTTTACATTTGGTAGTGTATGTATGTCGATGCTACTCTCACTTCGCCCCATCTTTGCCCTCCCACCCATGTCCTCAAGTCCATTTTCTATGTCTCTTTATTCCTGCCCTGCAACTAGGTTCATCAGTACGATTATTATTATTATTATTTTAGATTCCATATATATGTGTTAGCATATGGTATTTGTTGTTCTCTTTCTGACTGGCTTCACTCTGTATGACAGACTCTAGGTCCATCCACCTCACTACAAATAACTCAATTTCATTTATTTTTATGGCTGAGTAATATTCCATTGTATATATGTGTTCTATCTTGTACCATTGATCTATAATTCTGTTTTTGTGCCAGTACCATACTGTCTTGATTACTGTAGCTTTGTGGTATAGTTTGAAGTTAGGGAGCCTGATTCCCCTTCTTTTTTCTCAAGATTGCTTTGGCTATTCAGGGTCTTTTGTGTTTCCATATGAATTGTAAAATTTTTTCTTCTAATTCTGTGAAGAATGCCATTGGTAGTTTGATAGGGATTGCATTGAATCTGTAGATTGCTTTGGGTAGTATAGTCATTTTCACAATGTTGATTCTTCCAATCCAAGAACATGGTATATTTCTCCATCTGTTTATGTCATCTTTGATTTCTTTCATCAGTGTTTTATAGTTTTCTGAGTACAGTCTTTTGTCTCCTTAGGCAGGTTTATTCCTAGGTATTTTATTCTTTTTGTTGCAGTGGTAAATGGGAGTGTTTCCTTAATTTCTCATTCTGATTTTTTGTTGTTAGTGTATAGGAATGCAAGAGATTTCTGTGCATTAATTTTTGTATTCTGCAACCTTACCAAATTCATTGATTAGTTCTAGTAGTTTTCTGTGGCATCTTTAGGATTTTCTATGTATAGTGTTACATCATCGGCAAACAGTGACAGTTTTACTTCTTCTTTTCCAATTCGGAATCCTTTTATTTCTTTTTCTTCTCTGATTGCTGTGGCTAAGACTTCCAAAACTATGTTGAATAAGAGTGGCAAGATTGGACATCATTGTCTTGTTCCTGATCTTAGTGGAAATCCTTTTAGTTTTTCACCATTGAGTATGATGCTTGCTGTGGGTTTGTCATATATGGCCTTTATTATGTTGAGGTAGGTTCCCTCTCTGCCCATTTTCTGGAGAGTTTTTATCATAAATCGGTGTTGAATTTTGTCAAAAGGTTTTTCTGGATCTATTGAGATGATCATATGGTTTTTATTCCTTAATTTGTTAATGTGGTGTATCACATTGATTGATTTGCATATATTGAAGAATCCTTGCATCCCTGGGATAAATCCCAATTGATCATGGTGTATGATCCTTTTAATGTGGTGTTGGATTCTGTTTCCTAGTATTTTGTTCAGGATTTTTGCATCTATGTTTATCAGTGATATTGGTCTATATTTTTCTTTTTTGTGATATCTTTTTCTGGTTTTGGTATCAGGGTGATGGTGGCTTTGTAGAATGAATTTGGGAGTGCTTCTCCCTCTGCAATTTTTGGGAAGACTTTGAGAAGGATCAGTGTTAGCTCTTCTCTAAATGTTTGATAGAATTCACCTGTGAAGCCATCTGGTCCTGGACTTTTGTTTGTTGGAAGATTTTTAATTGTGGTTTCAATTTCATTACTTGTGAAAGGTCTGTTTATATTTTCTAATTCTTCCTGGTTCAGTCTTGGAAAATTGTATCTTTCCAAGAATTTGTCCATTTCTTCGTGGTTGTTCATTTTATTGGCATAAAGTTGTTTGTAGAAGTCTCTTATAATCCTTTGTATTTCTGCAGTGTCAGTTGTGATTTCTCCTTTTTCATTTCTAATTTTATTATTTGTGTCATCTCCCTTTTTTTCTCGATGAGTCTGGCTAAGGGTTTATCAATTTTGTTTGTCTTCTGAAAGAACCAGCTTTTAGTTTTATTGATCTCTGCCATTGTTTTCTTCATTTCTATTTCATTTATTTCTGCTGTGATCTTTATTATTTCTTTCCTTTGACTGACACTGGGTTTTCTTTGTTCTTCTTTCTCTAGTTATTTTAAGTGTAGGGTTAGATTGTTTGAGATTTTTCTTGTTTCTTGAGGTGAGATTGAATTGCTATAAACCTCCCTCCTAGAACTGCTTTTGCCGTGTCCTATAGGTTTTGGGTCATCGTGTTTTCATTGTCATTTGTTTCTATGTATATTTTAATTTTTTCTTTGATTTCTTCAGTGAGCTCTTGGTTATTTAGTAGCACACTGTTTAGTCTCCATGTATTTGTGTTTTTTACAGTTTTTTTTCCTGTAATTGATTTCCAGTCTCACAGCGTTGTGGTCAGAAAAGATGCTTGATATGATTTCAATTTTCTTAAATTTTCTGAGGCTTGATTTGTGACCCAATATGTGATCTATCCTGGAGAATGTTCCATGTGCACTTGAGAAGCAAGTGTATTCTGCCACTTTTGGGTGGAATGTTCTATAAATATCAATAAGATCTATCTGGTCTATTGTGTCATTTAAAGCTTGTGTTTCCTTATTTATTTTCTGTTTGGATGATCTGTCCATTGGTGTAAGTGGCGTGTTAAAGTCTCCTGCTATTATTGTTTTACTGTCAATTTCTCCTTTCATGGTTGTTAGCATTTGCCTTATGTATTGAGGTGCTCCCATGTTGGGTGCATAAACATTTATAATTTTTATATTTTCTTCTTGGATTGATCCTTTGATCATTATGTAGTGTCCCTCCTTAACTCTTGTAACAGTCTTTATTTTAAAGTCTATTTTATCAGATACAAGTATTGCTGCTCCAGCTTTCTTTTGATTTCCATATGCATGGAATATCTTTTTCCATCCCCTCACTTTCAGTCTGTATGTGTCCCTAGGTCTGAAGTGGGTCTCTTGTAGACAGCATATAGATGGGTCTTGTTTTTGTATCCATTCAGCTAGTCTGTGTCTTTTGGTTGGGGCATTTAATCCATTTACATTTAAGGTAGTTATCTATATGTATGTTCCTATTACCATTTTCTTAATTGTTTTGGGTTTGTTTTTGCAGGTCTTTTTCTTCTCTTGTGTTTCCTGCTTAGAAAAGTTTCTTTAGCATTTGCTGGAAATGGTTTGGTGGTGCTGAATTCTCTTAGCTTTTGCTTGTCTGAAAAGCTTTTGGCTTCTCCATCGAATCTGAATGAGACCCTTGCTGGGTAGAGTAATCTTGGTTGTAGGTTTTTCTCTTTCATCACTTTAAGTATATCCTGCCACTCCTTTCTGGCCTGCAGAGCTTCCACTGAAAAATCAGCTGATAACCTTATGGGGATTCCTTTGTATGTTATTTTTTTGTCTTTTCCTTGCTGCTTTTAATATTTTTTCTTTGAATTTAATTTTTGTTAGTTTGATTAATATGTGTCTTGGTGTGTTTTTCCTAGGGTTTATCCTGTATGGGACTCTCTGTGCTTCCTGGACTTGGGTGACTATTTCCCATGTTAGGGAAGTTTTCCACTATAATCTCTTCAAATATTTTCTCAGACCCTTTCTTTTTCTCTTCTTCTTCTTGGACCCCTATAATTTGAATGTTGGTGCATTTAGTGTTGTCCCAGAGGTCTCTGAGATTGTCTTCAATTCTTTTCATTCTTTTTTCTTTATTCTGCTCCTTGGCAGTTATTTCCACCATCTTGTCTTCCAGCTCACTTATTCGTTCTTCTGTCTCAGTTATTCTGTTATTGATTCCTTCTAGTGTATTTTTCATTTCAGTTATTATGTTGTTCATCTCTGTTTGTTCTTTGGTTCTTCTAGATCTTTGTTAAATATTTCTTCTGTTTTCTCTATCTGTGCCTCCATTCTGTTTCTGAGATTCTGGGTCATCTTTACTATCATTACTCTGAATTCTTTTTCAGGTAGATTGCCTATTTCCTCTTCATTTACTTGGTCTTGTAGGTTTTTTACCTTTCTTCTTCATCTGTGACATATTATTTTGCCATCTCATTTTTTTTTTTTTTTTTTAATGAGTGGGATTTTTCCTGTCTTACTGGTTGTTTGGCCTGAGGTTTCCAACTCTGGGGTTTGTAGGCTATTGCGTAGAGGTGGGTCTTGGTGCTGAGATAACAACTCCGTGAGACCTCACTCCAATGAATATTCCCTGGGGTTTGAGGTTCTTTGTTAGTTCAGTGGTTTGGACTTGGAGCTCCCACCTGCAGGAGCTTCTGCCCAACCCTGGGCTTGTGAACCAAGATCCTGCAAGCTGCCTGGGGTGGCAAAAACAAAACAAAACAAAACAAACAAACAAACAAAAAACAATAACAAAGTAAAAAGTAAAATTAGACTAGGAAACTAACAGATATGTTAGGAAGAATATAAAAATAAAAATATAGATGAATCAATAACTGAAAGGTACAACAGTACCACAATAGTAAAAAAAGAGGAGGAGTGAAAAAAAAAGGCTGGGGGGATAGGCCTTGGCTGTGGAGGGTGGGGCCTAAGCAAGGGCAAGGTTTGGGCAGAGAGCGGGGCCAATTCTCAGAACCCACAGGGCTAGAAAAGGCCCTGGGGGCTGTGGGGGGTGGGGCTTAGGCTCAAGGAACAGAAGAGGCCCAGGCGTGCCCCCCACCCCTGGTCTCAGAGGGCAGGGTACCTCACGTGGGAGCCCAGCAGGCTTCCTGGACTCGAGTGGGTGGGGCAAACGCCCTCCTATCCTCTCCTGCTCCTCCGGTCTGGGAGGGCCCCTCCCACCTGCCTTTCCTGATCTCCCTGTCCTCCCTCCTCTGCCCCCAGGGCCCACGTGGCCTGGATGGGGCTTTGGAGGGGGGCAGGTACCAGCCTGGGAGCTCAGCAGGCTCCCCGGCCCGAGTGGGCCAGGCGAGTGCCCTCTGCTCCTCTCCCTCTCTTCCCAGAGAGTCCCTCCCGCCTGCCTCTCCTGATCTCCCCGGCCTCAGGGGCACAGATCCTGTCTGGCCTCCACTTCTCCTCCCCCCTCAGTCCCCCCTACATCCTACCGGTTCACTTTGGGGTTCCTCCCGTCTCCTTGGGCATCAGAGTCCCCCACCAGCAGCCGGCAGGCGTCCTAGTTGTGGGGAGGTGCTAACTCCACATTTTCCCACACCGCCCCTGCCATGATTCTTGATCTGTTTTGTTCCTGTGGTAGATAGAATAGCGGCCCCCCAAAGATGACCATGTCTGAGTCCTTGGAACCTGGGAGTATGTTACCTTACATGGCAAAAGGGAACTTACAGAAGTGATTAAGGACCCTGAGTTGGGGAGATCAGCCTGTATTATCCTGATGGACCCAATGTAATCACAAAGGTCCTTACGTGTGGAAGAGAGAGGCAGAAGAGGAGGTTAGAGTGATGCTATGTGAGAAGACTTCTTGTGCTGGCTTGAAGACAGAGGAGGAGGGCCGTGAGCCATGGAATGTTGACAGCCTCTAGAAGCTGGAGAGGACAAGGGAAAGGATTCTTTTTATAGAGCCTGCAGAAAGGAACACAGTCCTGCTGACACTTTATCTTGGCCCAGTGAGACACATTTCCAACTTCTGACTCTGAAATTGTAAGGTAATTTGTTTGTGCTGTTTTCAGCCATCACGTTTATAGAAATTTGTTGCAACAGCATAGGAAACTGAGCAATACCCAAGGAGGTCGGTAGACTTTGTGACAGGGCAGTTGAAGAGACAGAGAACGTAATCCCTTTTCTTAAGGTATTGGGGTGGCAGGACATGGGCACGTAAGGCAGGTTTTCTATAACAATATATGGAGAGTACAAACTTAAACCTTCACCCCATTCTTTTTCCTTAATTAAAATGTAGTTGATTTACAATATCATATTAGTTTCAGGTGTACAACATAGTGATTCAATATTTTTAAAGATTATACTCCATTTAAAGTTATTATAAAATATTGGCTATATTCCCTGTGCTGTACAATATATCCTTGTATCTTATTTATTTTATACATAGTAGTTTGTGCCTCTTAATCCCTTACCCCTATTTTACCCCTCCCCCATTCCTCTCCCTACTGGTAACTCATTTCTTAATATGTTGCTTTAGCAGGAGCTAAAAAACAAAACAAAAATAAACAAAAAACCTCCAAACTTTCCAACCCAAACTCTGTGGCATGCACAGCATTTTAACAAGGGAGGAGATATACACTGACACCTGAAATAGCTTGAAACATGAAGCTACATGATCAAGAGCAACCAACACAAGAACAAAATAATATTGCACAAAGTGCATGGTGAAGTGGTGCAGTGACACAAAGTAACACCAATACCAGTCCAGCCATCCTAACAGCCATCAACAAAATACATCCCATGGTGGCCCTTGCTCCCGATATCTTGTACTCAAGTGCTCTGATACATTGCCATGTCTTCCCTGTTGCTTATGGCTTGTTGACTGTTTTCACCCATTCTATTAACTCTCATCTATTTGACTAGTTCTGAGCTGTTTCAGTGGTCTTCTCAATTCCAGTCATTCTTCTGTTTCTTCACTATCCTGAGAATGCTTCTCATGTTTGGACTTTATTTTGGTCTTAGAGCCATTTTGAGAAATCCTAAGGTATTTGATTAGGATTTTTTAACGACTTCTCAGCATTCTTACACCTGATTTGCCAATTTAAAATCGAACTTTTAACCTTTGATTAATAAGTGCTGAGGGAAGTATATTTTCTTGTAAATAGTCTTTGGCATTTTATTAAGTTTTATTAAGTTCAAATTGGTGATAAGTATCTGATGTTGCACATACAAAAATTCTAAGCTTAATTTTATAGAACCTTTGGAAAACATGTTGTTATTATAGTGGGTTGAATGGTGACCCCCCAAAAGATCCACATATTAACTTCCAGAACCTGTGAATATGACCTTATTTAGAAAAAGAGTCTTTGCAGATGTAATTAAGGCTCTCAAGATGAGCTCATCCTGGATTATCCAGTGGGCTCTAAATCCAATGACAAGTATTTCATAAGAGATAGAAAAAAAGACACAGATACAGCAGAAGACCATATGAAGATGGAGGCAGAGACTGGAGCTATGCAGCTACAAGCCAAGGAATGCCCAAAGCCACCTGTAGCTGGCAAGGAAGTATTCTCCCCTAGAGCCTTTGGAGGGAGTACTACCCTATTGACACCTTGATTTTAGACTTTTGGCCTCCAGACTGTGAGAAAATTAATTTCTGTTGTTTTAAGTCACTGAATTTTTGTTACTTTGTTACGGAGGCCACTGGAAACTCATATAGTCATAAAACATAGAGTAAGTACATGTTACCTATTAATGTCAACATTTATGAATCATCAGGCATGGTTTTCATGAGATCATTGAATCACTGACCACACTCATTGGCTGGAATGGTTATATGAAAAACCTCACCCAGCTAAACCTTTCAAAATTACCCTTAAGTGTTTTCATATATAGGATAGCTGATATCAGCAAAGGTCATAGTGTATTTTCACGCACATGTACACATGTGTGGCCATGGAGTGGGGGTAAAGTTATTTTAGGAAAGGATGACTATAGATGAGTCCTGAGTAAGACGTACATTGCTATATCCCAGAGGGAGAAGAGGGAAATAGGAGTCCAGCTGATCCATTCATTTTATAGGAAAATTTAATTACTGGCCCCAGGAAGCATTTTCTTTGCATTTTATGTAACAACTGCATTCTCAGCAGATAGAGGGAGGCAGACCTTGGGGCAAGCAAATGGGAAAAATAATCTATAAAGTGTGTTCACAAAATATGACTGTTATTCCACCCTGGAACTTAATAGAAATCCTTTGACTGTTGTTCTGCAGTCAACAAGACTCATCTAGTTGGTGACTATGGTAACAAAATCAGGTCATAGGGAGGTTCATGCTGAGATCAAGCATATGTAGATCTCCTAGTTCAAACATACATAAAGATAAGAACCTGTTGGTAAGAGTCTGAAACGTTAGGTTGAAGATGGGCTCTCCTCCGCTGAGCTCATAATACTGAGAAAATGATCATTTGTTTGCAATAGCCATACGTTTTGCAGAAAAGGAAGAGATTTTTCAAATTCACTGGGGGGAAAAATAATTCAGAAATGTGAGACTAGAATGAGTGCATATTGCTTCATAGATCTGTGTAATTTACTCCCTGGGGTTTGTAGTGTGTCTGACTTATATTTTAGACATAATTAAGTAATCAGCAGTGTACATTGTAAAATGAATGTTTAGGCTGCTTGAGGTTAAATTTCCACAGCCATAGCAGCTGCGCGGTACTAGCGACCACCCCTCTCCACAGCCAAATCCTCTCCCCTGCATACAGTCAGTTATTTAAAAATCTGTGAATGGGACTAAAATTATTTCCACAGTCACCATTTTTCAGCAGATCTAAAGAGCAACCACGTAGTAACCACTGGATAACAGGATTACTGCACTTCATGCTCATAAGCATTCTCTGTTCTGGCTCAGTAGCTGGAGTGACAATAATCATATCAATTATAGAATGAATAATATGTATACTTACGTAGGCTCTCATTTGATCCTCAGAGAGCCCTACGAGCTAGGAAGTTTCCTCCATGATCCAGCTAAGAACACTGAGATGATGAGAGAAGTTACAGTTCTGGGAGGTCACAGGGCTTCTGCTTTTTAAATGCAGAATTAGGAATTGAGATCCTTAATCTTGAGTTAATGTATGTAAAAGGGTCCAACCCAGGAGTTTGCACCTGATGATGGGAGTTGTTACTCTTATGGCTCTTGTGCTCTGTGTCCAAACCCAGGGCTATTCTGCCAGTCTCCTTGGCAGGTGCATCCTCATACCTGGATTCGCTTCTCTCTCACTCCTGAGGGCTCTTACTCAGAGACTTTTGGAGGGACATATGGAGAGGAGAGAGAAATAGAAGGGCTCCCTTTCTTTCTTTTTCTTTCTTTTCTTCCTTTCCTCCTCCTCTGAACTTCCCTCCCCCTCTTCCTTTCTTTAGTTCTCTTCCTTCCTTCTTTTCATCAAACTTAACCCATAGTCATTTTTTCTTCCCCACTAAATCCAAGAGAAGATGAAAGCGAGAGAGAGGGCAGGTTGGTGGCGAGGAATAATTTAGGATGGTTGTCTACTTGATCCAAGGAAGCACAAACCTAGGATTAATTTTTGTTCTGGGTTCATTGGGGGATTTTTAAGGAGATGGGTGGGTACTCTGTCTCTTCAAAAACAAAACAAAATATAAGATTCTTTCATTGCCAAAGAAATAGTTACTGGATTTAAAAAAAAATTCAAACAAAACAGACACATAAGAAAAATAAAGGTCTTCGCCTCCATTTCTACCTCTTAGAGGTAACCATTTTTAATAGCTTGATGTATATAGTCTTGGATTCATTTCTATGCTTAGTGAATGGTATAGAATATACCCAATATATAATATGCATATATATTTAAAAAGCAAATTATCTTCATCTTATACATTCTGTTCTGCAATTTACCTTTTTCACTTAATAACATATCTTTCCACATTAGTACATGTAAATCTACCTTGTTATCAGTTAATAGCTGAATAGCATTTCATTTCAATAGATGTACCAAGATTCATTATGCATATGTATATGCATATGTACATGTACATGTATATCTTTGTTGACTTGTGCAAGTACTTGTAGGATCAGATCTTAGAGCTGGAATTGCTGGGTCAAAAAATGCAGACATTAAAAACTTTGTAGAGGTACTCTTGGCCTGGCTCCTGCATCTCAGTCCCATCCTTCACCATGCTCCCCATCGCTCTCAGTAATTCCTTTACTCTGGCCTCTCTTAGACCATGAATTTGTCACACTCACTCCCATGATGAAGATGGCCCACTGCATTCTTCTCACTTGGAACATTCTTCCTTTTTTTTTGCCTTGTTAACTCTTTAGCGTGGCAGCCTCATAGTCACTCCCTCAGTAAAGGTTGCCCTGATCTTTCCATCGAGGTTAAATCCCCCACTATATGCTCTCAAGGCATCGTGTACTTCCCTTTCATTGCACTTACAATGGTAACTTTATACATATCTGTGCTCTTAACTGACTACCGTTTGTCTCTTCCAGTGGACCACAAGCTCCAGGAAGGCAAACAGTGTGCCTGATTTTGTTCAGTGATGTGGTCAGTGTGGTCCCAATGCCTGGTTCCCAGTGCCTGGCCCATTTTTCTGTAGAGAACCTGCATGAGTGAAGGAAGGAATGAATGCTTTGCTTTAATTACATTCCTAACACCAGTGCATTTTCCAGGAGACTTCTAACAGGCTGCTGGATAATCAGTACACCAAGTTTTTTCCTTCATCACTTCAGTAACCCAGAGCCATTGGGGTTTCTTTGTTGCTCATGCTCTTCAGTGGTGAAGCTGCTGTGAGGACCTGGGTCAAGCACCTGTCCGGCTCTGGGAGAGCAGGCACAGATGAACTGCTGAGTCAGGGATGGAGGAGCCGGGGGTGCCACAAGCCAACCTCACACTACAAACGAGGCCACTAAGGCATGGAAAGAGGAAAACACCACAGTGAGTGGTAGAAGCAGAATGACGACCGAAGTTTCTCAATTTGGGGCCAATTCCCTTTCTATTCTTTCTCCAGATGTCAAGCGGACTCAGAGGGGACTGAGGATAGGCCATGATTTTGCAGAATGGGAATGTCCTGAGAATTGCGTTCAGTTTCTATTGAGTAATCTCTGCCCTCCCCAGCAGGGTGTAGCTTCCTTAGCACTGTGCTGCCTACTCTTTGAATATATAATCCCCACCTGCTGCTTGTCTGCCTGAAGTCTGGGTTCTGGTCCCATGTGCCCGCAAACCCCATGATGTAATGGAGTGATGATAAGTCTGGGAAGAGGGCTCTGTCACTTACTGGTTCTGGGTCTCTGGACAAGCCTCGGTCTCCCTGTTCTGTAAAGTAGGATAAGCATCTCAGCTGTATCGAGGATTTCCCCCACCACTCCACCAAAGAAGGCATGCAATGACCCCACACTGCCTAGTGCAATGTTAGCCCTCAGCTCCGTCCCACTTGGCCATCAGCCCTGCATTGGCATCGATGATCAACCACTCCCTCTGCCAGGAAATCCTTGCTTCACTTGTAGCCTGAGACACATTTAAGAAAAATTTATTTTATTGAAGTATAGTTGATTTACAATGTTGTGTTAATTTCTACAGTACAGCAAAGTGATTCCATTATGCATATATATATATATATATATATATATATATATATATATATATATATATATATATATTCTTTTTCATGTTCTTTTCCATTATGGTTTATTACAGGATATTGAATGTAGTTCCCCGTGCCATACAGTAGGACCTTGTTGTTTATCCATTCTATATATAATAGTTTGCATCTGCTAATCCCAAACTCCCAATCCATCCCTCCCCCACCCCCCGCCCCCTTGGCAACCACAAGTCTGTTCTCTGTCTGTGAGTCTCTTTCTGTTTCATAGATAAGTTCATTTGTGGCATATTTTAGATTCAACATATAAGTGATATCATACAGTGTTTGTCTTTCTCTTTCTGACCTACTTCACTTAGTATGGTAATCTCTAGTTCCATCTATGTTGCTGCACATGGCATTATTTCATTCTTTGTTATGGCTGAGTACTATTCCATTGTGTATACATACCACATCTTCTTTATGCATTCATCTGCTGAGACACATTTTCTCTCTAGCCTCCTGCCACCCTGGCTGCTCCACAGTAAGTGGTAGAGATGAGATTTATACTCTGGTCTTTGAAATTCCTAAGCCCAGACAGGGCTTAGTTTTTGGACCTTTTCTCTTTATCCATTCCCAGTCTGTAATAATTTCATCTGAGTCCCCTGACTTTTTATATCCCCAGCTGGTACCTCTCTCTGAAATCCAGACTTTCACATCCAGCTACCTAGTTGATATCTTTAGTCGTATGACTAATTTCCCCTGGAATAAGGGACTCCTGATTTCCTCTCATACCTGCTTTTCTCTTAGTTAGGAAATGGCAACTCCATCCTTGCAGTTGCTGAGACTTGCCCTTTGGGGCTCATCCTTAACTCCTCCCATTCTCTCCCACTCTCACAGCTGATCTTTCAGCAAATAACTGTCTCTCTACCTTCAAAATATATCCAGAATCCAAGTGCTTCTCTCCAACCCTGTTGCTACTCTGATCCAAGCTGCTACCTCTTGCCTGATTTATCATAGTGAACTTCTAACTGGTCTCTCTATTTTCACTTTGCCTCCATAGCAGCCAATGTGACCTATTTATTACCCAAGTTGAAATAATAATCATTATTATTACAGCAAATATTTACTGGGTGCCAGGCATTTTATTTATATTAATCTATTTAAATCTCATAACAACCCTACAAGGTAGGATTTATTATTATACATGTTTTGCAGATGCAAAAACGAAGGCAGAAAATGGTTAAATAACTTGCCCAAGGCCACACAGTTGGTAATTTAGGAGCAAATTTGGTGCGTGGTGACTATGAGAGACTCAAAGTGGGGGCTTTTAGTGCCATCTTCCCAAAATGATTGATTCTCCTTGCCCCATGTAGATCAATTTTATAGTAATAGCCATGCTACTGACCCTTCACGGAGTGCATGTGGTAGACACTGCAAAAAATGCTTTACACATCATCTCTTTTATCCTCTTGGGAAGGATATCCTCTAGTGAGTAGATGGTATTAGCCCCATTTCACAGATGAGGAGGTTGAGGCTACTTCAACCTCAGTAAGTGGTAGAGATGAGATTTATACATTGGTCTTTGAAACTCCTAAGCCCCGACTTCTCCCATTGGACAGACCGACCCTCAATGGGTGAGGTGGGGACTCAGGTGGAGCCAGGGAGGAGAGCCTCAGGTGTTGCTTCAACACTTTTTTCTCTTCTCAGAAAGGAGGTTAGTGGATGTGCTGAGTCAGAGACTGGCACCATTGGGCTGGTGCCAGAGTTGGCTTTTCTTTCAGGGAAGTGGTGGAGCTGGCTGACGAGAGCCACGTGACCCTGTCAGACAGAAGTGAGCGCACCGTGGAGCTGGATGGCCTGGGGCAGGACACTGACCGTGCCTCCTGGGTGATGGTGAGGAGTGGGAAGGGACGTGGACAGTTCTGTTTTGTCCCAGGTCTGGCAGCGTGCCTGGGCTCTGCTGGCACTTAGGTGGCTTATGGATTCCAGATCATGGTGGAGTTGTGCTGGTGTCTCCAGCAGTCATCAGCCTGCTGTGGGCAGAAAAGCTGATTCTCCCAATCTTTTCTCAACCTCACACCCACACAGTAGGGAACATAGATCTGTGTTTTTTTGCCTTCTGGCGCTTCCTGTTTCCATCTTTTGCCCTTTGGGAATAACCATCAGTCCTGTGGGGATCAGCTTCTTGCCGTGACTTTGGACGTGTCTCGGGGACTTGACACAAGCTGTTTCCCCTGCCTGGAGCCCTTGTCTCACCCACCCACTCACACCCCCTTACTCCCTTTGCCATTGTCAACACCTAAATAGCTCTCAGTTCTCAGCGTCAAGGCTGTTTCCTCAGATCCCCTGACCAAGTCAGGGCCCTAGTTTTCACTCTCAAATCACCATAAGCAACCTCTGCTTAGGGTGCTTATCACTTACTACTTTTCACAGCTTGAAATGATATTTTCTGTGCTTATATTTCATTACTCTCTCCCCACCTAAACTTTGCAACTAACAATAATAATAAAGACCATGGTAAGGATAACAGTGGCAACAACAATAACAGCAGCTAACATTCCCTGAGCCTGCGTTCCGGGCGTACCGCTGAGCTTTCCCACGTACCACCTGATCTAGTTCTCACAACAACTCTTTGAATTATGTATTACTTTTTATTTATTTATTTTTTGGCTCCGTTGGGTCTTTGTTGCTGCGCGCGGGCTTTCTCTAGTCGTGGTGAACGGAGGCTACTCTTCATTGCCGTGCACGGGCTTCTAATTGCAGTGGCTTCTCTTATTGCAGAGCACGGGTTCTAGGCATGCGGGCTTCAGTAGTTGTGGCATGCGGGCTTAGTAGTTGTGGCTCACAGGCTCTAGAGCGCATGCTCAGTAGTTGTGGCGCATGGGCTTAGTTGCTTTGCAGCATGTGGGATCTTCCTGAACCAGGGATCGAACCCATGTCCCTTGCATTGGCAGGCAGATTCTTAACCACTGTGCCACCAGGGAAGTCCCTGAATTATGTATTATTTTTTATTCCCATTTTACAGATGGGGAGACTGAGCTTATATAATTTGCTCAGGTTCACCCAGCTCCTCAGTGGAGTCACTAGGCTCTGAATGCAGACTTCTTGACTTTAAGCTCCATGGGGGGCGGGGGGACTATGTTTTAGCTCACCATTGATCTCTACAAAGAGACTCACAGGAGGGATATATTATATGTTTTGTGAATTGACTTGATTTCCTTACGGTGGGTCAATTCTGCTCTGGTTGTCTTGTGGACATGAAAGCTAGATTCTTCTTGGGATTGAGTGTCCATCCAATCCACTCTGTTCAAGCACCCTTTGTCCCTCTTCAACCTTTTGTCCTCCTTGGAGCTTTAGGGGTCCATACTCCATTGATAGCTCTGAGGCATCCAGGGGCTGTCTCTACAAGAAGTTTCTTCCACTTCCAAGATTCACGCCTCTATTCTCATCCCTGGCAGGTCCCATCTCTGCTCTTCACCTTGGGAAGCAGGTGAAGCATTTCCTGTGTATTTCCTCCCAACAGTTTTCTACTCTTTCTTTCCTTCTTCATGTATGTCATCCAGTGCTTAGGACGGTTCCTCAGGGAAATCCTTTGGGGATCTCTGGCAGATCTGAGCTGTCTTTCAGGCTTTCAGCTATGGACTTGAGATCTTATTCATACACATGATGTTCCAGCATCCAGGTCTGTCCCCAAGTATGCCATCCAACCTTAAAATCCAATGGGCCACCATTACAGTAGTGGCACGAAACTAGCAGGGTCAGACCAGCCACCCAAATAAACTTCTCATGGCCGCTCACAGTTTCTAATGCAAACAAGTGTGTCCGGGTTAGTGAGACCTTCATGATGGCCCCAAGCTGCAGTGCATGTGGGTCCTACTCTCAAGGACCTGATGGCAGGAGACAGGCCTGATGGATGTGGTCGGCACATGAACACGAGCCAAATGAGGAAGGTAGAGGCAAGTTAAAGCCATATTTCCCTAGAGCTGTTTGCTTACGTCTTGGTTGGTGCATCCATCCATTCTGTCTTGTTTAAGGGTTATTTGAGCTTGTTTCTGTCTCTTGCACTGAGAGACTGAAGGCAGGACTCATGCCCGTGTCACCCTCCCTCTGCCCAGCATGGCCATCGGCACATGGTAGGCACCATAGAATAGCAAGCAAGAAGGTCAAGGATTTGGTGTAGGAGCATCTTGTGTACATAGATAGAGTTTCTAGGTGATGAAAATTCACTATGTACTTTCTTTCCTAATTTGAATTTGCCTAAGCAGGCGATGGGATGGTCTTGGTGAGCTAAGGTGGGAACGGAGTACAGAGCAAGGACTGTTATTGGGGTGAGGCATTGACATGGGAGTGCAGAGATGGAAGGAGCCTTTTAGAAAGTGAACCCCAGTTTCCCTCTCTCCCATTTCCATCTCTTCTCCCTTTTCTCTCCCACTGTGTTTACCTTGCAATCTCTTCTGTTACTTAGTTCCAATGACTTAGTCCTAGACTGACATTTGTAATATCATTTGGCTCCTGTAACGCCTTTCCTATTTGGAATGGAGAATGAAGGAAGACAGGGAAGACAGGGAATGGCAAGTCACAAAAGGAAACTCAATTTGATGAGCACCTACTATGTGTTAGACACCACACTAGGCACCTGACTTATGTTGTCCTGTCTCACTCTTGTAGTAATCCAAGGAGGTAGGTGGGTTACCGCTATTTTAGAGAGAGAAGTCTGAGGCTCAGGTAAGGTCAGTAACTCACTGAAGGTCACTCAGTCAGTTAGTGGAGCTGAGCTGTAAAGCCAGCTCTGTCTGACTCTGGAGCTGGACTCATGTCCTAGCTAGAAAATAGCAATTCTCTGGGACAGGTGAGGGAGTGAGGAATTGGAGGCCTCCAGTTGTGTTGGACATATCTTATCAGGGTTCAAAGTATTTTAGGCTATTGGTGGAAAGAACTTTCCTAACCTTAACCTGCCCTTCTCTCTGCATCTCCTCTCTGGTTTGGAGACAAGGCTTGTCTCTGTGTTGAATTGTGTCTGTGCTGCAGTCTCCCTGCTGGGTACCTTTTCCTTAGTGAGTGCAGATTGTGGTAGAGGACATATTCCAGGGCCAGACAAAGCAGTTCCAGTGCTGGACACAGATGTGGCCCTGGGTCTGACTGACCAAATCTCTCTAGGTTCTGTCTGTCCCCACAAGGACACCCAAAGATGCTGGTGCTCCAAGAATGTCCTCTCCCACAACCCTTGTCCCTAGCTCAAGTATGCTTTTCTTGGCACTGGAGAGTCAACAGGTGTGAACAAGTGTACAGACCTGGCATGCCAGGGCTGGCACTGCTTACGGCCTTCACTCACCAGAGATGGCAATTGCCACCTTCTGCAGGCTGCCCATCAAAACACATTGTTGCCTGGCACCTCCACAGGCTCCAACCAACTTGTGAGCAGATGCCGTGCCATCCCAGCAGATGGGTAGAAATGGTGGGGAGTGGCCAAGGCAGGCCCATCCTGGAGGTGCATGAAGTGGAGGTGGTGAGAGTGTGATTATCAACTGAGGATGTCAGGATGATGTCTCCACCTTAGACTGATAGGACAGGATTTAAAGGGGGATGAAGTCTATGGTTTCCTGGACCTCGTTGGCTGGGGTTTGTTTTGAGGAGGAAAACGTGGCTTGAATCCTATCAAAATGTTGTGGCTTTGACTCTAATGGCCTTAAAGGGAATTTGGGAACTCAGAGAACAACAATGAAGAATGTGGGAGATAAAGAAGGACCAGAGAGGTTTCTAAAGAGATTTTTACCTATTATAACCTCTTTGCCGACCCCTTCTCCACCACATGCCAACTACCCTAACAGCAGGCTAACCTCCACTGCCCCCAGGCCACGGCTAATCAGGGTTGTGGTCAAGGCTGGAGGAGCCCGTGCTGTGGGTGGGTGGTAGCACAGGCCAAGGGATCCTAGGAGGTAGGAGCAGGCTCCTTATAGCCCTTCAGAGGGAATGCACAGCCCTCCTACTGCCCCAGGAACTGTGTCATGATTTTGGAGCTCAAGCAGGTGATTGTCAGCACACTCAAACATCCTGAAGCAGTCACCCAGGTCTGGCCTGCAGAGTCCATGGGAAAGACCATCAAGGTGGGGGAACAGCCAAGCAAAGCCTCCTAGAGGAGAGAGTATGTCTCAGGAACAGCTTCTAGGCAGTCCAGGGAGAGCAGAGGGAGGGGAAGGAAGTGACAGCAATTAAGCCTGAAAGGTGGGTGGAGCCATACGGGACCCTATATGCCAGGCTGGGAGCTCAGCTTCACTGGACAGACGGGGTGAACCATGGAAGGTTTTGAGTAGATAAGTGCTCTGATCAGAGCTTTCTCTGCGAAACCTAGAAAATTGGTGATGTGCCGGAAGATCAAGAGCCTGGAATTTGGAGTTCAGAGGCTGCCATGATGGTTCATGCCTGAGTGAAGGCAATGGCAATGGGAATGGAAAGAAAAGTAGGGTAGGAAGGCCTTCACCAGGATACAGTGATGATGGGATGAGAACTTAGAAGAAGAGGGAAGAGAGAAAGAAGCCTTTAGAGTAATGGAGAGAATAGAGGGGCCGTCAATGGAGACAGGGGAGTTAGAGGAGGCTCTGGCTTGATGGGAAGATCTTTCAGCTGGGTTATTTTAATCAACATGGCGCATTTTACTTTGTACTGTTTGTGGACTTTCATGGGTAACTAAGTATTAACTTTCTCTAGTAGTATATTATTCTTATAGGAACAAAGGCTCCTGGAGAGTGACAACCCTCAGGCCTCTCTCTCAGGTCCGAGTTTCAGCTGTCCCCTTGTATTTCGGCCCAAAGTATATTCTTCACGTGTGTACAAGGTTGTTTGTGACTACCCTGGCTTCAAAGCCATCCTTTCGTTCCCCTCAAATGCTCTCTCCACTTCCACACATTGCTATAATCTTTTGGTTATCATGTTGAATAATTTACAGTCTCCGCCAATCTGAAATTACATGTGAGGTTGCTCTGTTTGTGGCCTACCCAGCAATTAGCCACACACCATTTTAGCTCTGCAATTACACTGCAAAGGGAGAAAACAGTCCAGTCTTTGTCCCAGGGGAAGCTGAGGAATAGCAGAATCTCAAAGCTGTGTGTCTGGAGGGGTCGGTCAGTCAAAGATGGTACCTGGAATGACATTGAAGGTCTTGTCCAGGCAGACTCCCTTCCTTTCCCTTGACCTCCTCATTGGTTTCTCACATCTGTTCATTAAGAGTCACAGAATCACAGAATCTGTAAGATAATCTCTATGCAGGATAAAGAATTGGTTTCATTTCTTGTGCTGACTCTGAAAGACTGGCAATGGCTGCCTGGAGTATTGCCCTGGGAAAGATTTTGAGGCTATAACTGGACCCAGTAGGAGGGAGTGCTGTAATCAATTAGTGATGTCTGTTATGGGCAGAGAAACTACAGGCAGACCTCATTTTATTGTGCATCACTTTATTGCACTTAGAAGATACTGTGTTTTTGTTTTTACAAATTGAAGATTTGTGGCAACCCTGTATCAAGAAAGTCTGTTGGTGCCATTTTTCCAACAGCATTTGCTCACTTCATGTCTCTGTGTCACATTTTGGTAATTCTCACAATATTTCAGGCTTTTTCATTATTATATTTGTAATGGTGATCTGTGATCTTTGATGTTATTATTGTACTTATTTTGGATGCCATGAACCATGCCCATATAAGATGGGGACTTCACCCATGAATGTTTTGTGTGTTATGACTGTTCCACTGACTGGCCATTCCTCCATCTCTCTCCCTTCTCCTCAGGCCTCCTTATTCCCTGGGACACAACAGCATTGAAATTAGGCCAATTAATAACCCTGCAACGGTCTCTAGGTGTTCCAGTGTAATATGTCTCTAACTTTAAATCAAAAGCTAGAAATAAGCTTAAGCTTAGTGAGGAAGGCATGTTGAAAGCCAAGACAGGCTGAAAGCTAAGCCTCTTGTGCCAAATAGTTAGCCAAGTTGTGGATGCAAAGGAAAAGTTCCTGAAGGAAATTAAAAATGCTACTACAGTGAACACATGAATGGTAAGAAAGCAAAACAGCCTAACTGCTGATATGGAGAAAGTTTTACTGGTCTCGATAGAAAGAGCAAACCAGCCACAACATTTCCTTCAGCCAAAACCTAGTCCAGGCAAGGCCCTAACTCTTTTCAATTCTATGAAGGTTGAGAGAGAACGGGAAACTGCAGAAGGCAAGTTTGAAGCTAGTTCATGAGGTTTAAGGAAAGAAGCCATCTCCATGACATAAAAGTGCAAGGGGAATCAGCAAGTGCTGATGTAGAAGCAGTAACAAGTTATCCAGAAGATCTAGCTAAGATAATTAATGAAGGTGGTTACAGTAAAAAACAGATTTTCACTGTAGATTGAAAGCTATTGGAAGGAGATGCCATCTAAGACTCTCATAGCTGGAGAGGAGAAGTCAATGCTTGGCTTCAAAGCTTCAATGGACTGGCTGACTCTCTTGTTAGGGGCTAATGCAGCTGGTACCTTGACGTTGAGGTCAATGCTCATTTACCATTCTGAAAATCCCTAGGGCCCTTAGAAATTACTCTAAATCATACTGCCTGTGCTCTATAAATGGAACGACAAAGCCTGGATGACAGCACATCTGTTTACAACATGGTTTACTGAATATTTTAAGCCCGTTGCTCAGAAAAAAGATTCCTCTCAAAGTATTACTGTTCACTGACAATGCACCTGGTCACCCAAGAGCTCTGATGGAGATGTACAACCAGATTAATGTTATTTTCATGCCTGCTAATACAACATTCATTCTGTTGCCCATGGATCAAGGAGTAATTTTGATATTAACATCTCATTATTTAAGAAATAAATTTCATAAGGCCGTAGCTGCCATAGACAGTGATTCCTCTGATGGATCTTGGCAAGGTAAATTGAAAGCCTTCTGGAAAGAATTTACCATTCTAGATGCCATGAAGAGCACTCACAGAGGTCAAAATATTAACATTAACAGAAGTTTGGGAGAAGTTGATTCCAACCCTCATGTATGACTTTGAGGAGTTCAAGACTTCAGTGAAGGAAGTAACTGCAGATGTGGTGGAAATAGCAAGAGAACTAGCATTAGAAGTAGAGCCTGAAGATGTGACTGAATTGTTGCAATCTCCTGATAAAACTTGAATAGATGAGGTTTGCTTCTTATGGATGAGCAATGAAAGTGGTTTCTTGAGATGGAATCTACCTCTGGTGAAGATGCTGTGAAGATTGTTGAAATGACAGCAAAGGATTTAGAATACTGCATAAACTTCATTGATAAAGCAGCAATAGGTTTTGAGAGGATTGACTCTAATTTTGAAAGACGTTCTACTGTGGGTAGAATGCTGTCAAACAGCATCGCATGCTACAGAGAAATCATTTGTGAAAGGAGGAGTCAATCTATGCAGTAAACTCCATTGTTGTCTTATTTTAGAAATCTCTACAATCACCCCAACGTTCAGCAACCACCACCCTTATCAATCAGCAGCCATCAACATCGAGGCAAGACCCTCCACCATCAAAGAGATTACTTCTCACTGAAGGTTCAGATGATGGTTTGCGTTTTTTCAACAAAGTATTTCAAAATTAAGGTATGCACATTTGTTTTTTAGACATAATGCTCTTTCACACTTAATAGACTACAGTATAGTGTAAACATAACTTTTACATGCACTGGGAAACCAAAAAATTGGCGTGACTCATTTTATTGTGATATTCCCTTTATTGAGGTAGTCTGGCACCAAATGCACAATATCTCTGAGGTGTGCCTGTAACGATGAAAGGTACCTATCTGACATCTCTCATCTAGTTTGAACCTGACTCTTGAGAGATGTAAAAATGAAGGCCTAGAAACATTGTGACTGATTAAAGATAATAAAAGCTAACATGAATGTTGAGTATGTGCTAGGGAGTATTCTATCTAAATACTTCATATATGGTAACTCACTTCATCCTCCCAACACCTCCTAGGTATTTACCCTCATATTACAGAGGAGGAAGCAGGAGGCATAGAGATGTTAAATGGCTGCTGAAACACACAGAGCAGGAAGAGGAGTCAGGGTTCAAATCCAAATAATCTGACTTAAGCTGCGTCCTTCAACTGCTGCTCTTTCGCTCTGTGCAAATCACATAACTCCTGTTAGTGGGGCCCAGAGCCCGGGTCTCCTGATTCCAGCCCAGAGATCTTTTCTCCCGTGGAAACAAACTACTATGCTCCCCAGTGGTCATAGTTATGTGTGGAAGGAGAACAAAGAATAGTGTAAAGAGAGAAGCAACACTTTATTGAGTATTTAGGGTGTACCAGGCTCTGTGCTAGAAGCTGAGGAGCCAAAAATCAATAAGTCCTGCCCAGTTGCTGTCCTTAAGAAGCTCACACCTCAGAAGAGAAAAGGCCCATCTGAAGTCCCGCTTCATTCATGAAGTCTCTGCCTTCAACAGTTGACCCTGATTTCAGCCCCGTCTGCATTCCTGGGCCTGCTGCTGATGGTCTCCTCTTCTGTATTCTCAGCCTCAATGCCAGCCCCCTGTCATGGTTAATCCTATGATTAAGTTCACACTGAGGACATTCCATGTTGACACTGAGTAGAGTTCTAAACAGTATCCTACTGACCCTGAAAGCTTGACTTCATGGGGATTTGTGTACTTGGCTTTGAGAAAGCCGATCAGCTTAGGTCAGCAGGCTCCATCTGGAGGTTCATTTTATTAATTCCTCTTTAGACACTGGTCCTATGGCTAGGTTATCAGTTCATTTATTTATACCTCGTCTCTTCTCAGGAAGAATCTATGTACATGTACAGTAAGGTTAATAGAATAGAAAAATAGAAAATCTTGATTGAGACAAAGAAGAGGGAGAAATATTGCCAATCATATAGGTTAATACAATTGTTGTGATGAAGCAACAGGTTTCAGATTCTGCTTCCTAGCAGCCAGAGCAAGATGGAAAGCAGAGTAATACAGCCATCATTATTGGAAAGGAGACAGCATAATAACTCCTCAGAGGGCCTCCAACTCATCTAAGTCAAGAGAGATGCTTTTATTACACTTGGCTGTTATGGTATAATACGAAATATATTTGGTCTTGTATTTTTTTTTTTTTTGGTCTTGTATTTTTTAATTGAAATATAGTTGCTGTATAATATTATGTAAGTTACAGGTGTACCCAGCAATTCCACTCCTGGGTATATACCAGAAAAAAACAAAAACACTAATTCAAAAAGATACATGTACCCCAGTGTTCATAGCAGCATTATTTACAATTGCTAAGATATGGAAGCAACCTAAGTGTCCATCAACAGATGAATGGATAAAGAAGATGTGATACACACACACACACACACACACACACACACACACACACACACACACACACACTGGAATACTACTCAGCCATAAAAAAGAACGAAATTTTGCCATTTGCAGCAACATGAATGGACTTGGAAGGCATTATGCTAAGTATATTTGGTCTTTATTCCTGGCTCCTGGCACAGAGCTCCTAAAACCCTTGGAATTTCCTGAGTGATAAGAGGAGGAGTGTTTTTTGTTATTTATATTGAGCTTCTTTTGATCAGACCTGAGTTTATGCTAATGAGGCTAGTCACCGGAAAGACCAAGTGATTAGAGGGATGGAAGTTTCATTCCCACTCACTGACCTCCAGGAAACGGGTGGAGTGGGGCTGGAGATTAAGCTCTATAAAAACTCTTGAACAAGGAGACGTGATAAGCTTCTTGGTTGGTGAACACACTGAGGTGCTGGGAGGGCGATGTCCCTAGAAAGAGCACGGAAGCTTCGTTTGCTACCCCGCACCATAACGTGCCTTGTGCATCTCTTTTATTTGGCTGTTCCTGAGTTGTATTCTTTCTAATAAACTGGTAAACATAAGTAAAGAGTCTTCCTGAGTTCTGTGAGCTGTTCTAGCAAATTACAAACCTGGGGAGGGGAGGTGGGAACTCCTAATTTGTAGCCCAGTAGGACAAAAGTGTGGGTAAACTGGGAACCCACTATTTGCGATGGGTGTCTAAAGTTGGGGGGGGCAGTTTTGTGAGACTGAGCCCTTAACCTGTGGGCCTGTGCTAACTCTGGGTAGTTAGTGTCAGAATTGAATTGAATTGTAGGATACTTAGTGTCTGCAGAGGACTGGCTTTGAGTTGGCTGAATCTCTGAATTTGGGGTCCATCCACCCGGGTCAAGGGAATCCAAGGAGGTGGGGAGGATGACCACATCAGGGGGGATTTTAAGTCCCATGCTAGGGCATACTTTCCTGCTCTTTGTGGGAGAAATATGTCTCTTATTAGGGCATACTCAAGGACTCAGAGCTGGACCCAGAATGACGTTGGGTTTAGGATGAGAGAAAACTTACCACGTGACCCCACCCATGCCAAGTGACAGTGTGAATGAGTGTGTGACCGTAGGCTGCAGAAAGTGTGCTTCCTAGTCAAGAAATGCCTGGCAAAGGAAGATTTTAAGAAGGGATGAGAAAATCATTTCATAGAAGCAGTGGGACTTGAAGTGGCCCTTCAAGGAAGATAGGGTGTAGGTGGCTAGAAAGATGAGGGGAAGGTGTTTTCAGAGTGAAGGAACAGCTTGAGCGGAGTTGTAGATGTAGGAACGAGTATGTCTTGAGGTGGGATAGCAGGAGGGTGATAATAATTACTAAGTATGAGTTTATTCTGTGCATTCCCCACTGTTCTAGATTCCTGCCTACAGAGAGCTTGCATTCTACTAGAGGAGACAGACATTAATAAAGCAGGAATAGAAACAAAATACTTCTAGAGTATGATAAAGGCCATAAAGGGAAGAAATGGGATGCTGTGAACACCGTGTTTACAAAGAGTTCTCTTATCCAGTATTTCATCCGTACCACAACTCTGATGCAGGCAGGGCAGATATTATGATCCCCATCTTATAGACAAGGGGACTCTGAAAGTTGCGGTCACCAAAGGACACAGCCCTTGGCTCTTTCCCCTCCAGCTTGTTCTGCCTGCTGCAGTGTCGGGTAATTGAAGATACTCAGTGAATGCAGACAACCCAGCAAGCCTCCTCTTCCAGCACGTAATCTGCAAGAGGGCAAGCCTGTTTTCTTTATTTGCCCTGGAACCCTCACCTCCGCCCTGACATCCATCCAGCTTCCTGGTGACAGAACCACCAAAAGTCGGTGATCAGCATTTTGTCACACTGAGCCCGGAGAAAGCTTCCATTCCACAAATGCACGATGACATTGTAAACGGTTGAATAAATTGGCCTGGTTTCCTTGCAGAAAAATAAGCGTATTCTAAAACGATAGAGGCTCCCTGTCAGTAAGAGGAATTATCTTCCGTCTCTGTGGTTGGCACTGTTGCCTGACCCGAAGCACATCGGTTTCTTTATCACAAGCCATTCCAGTTGGAGAGCAAACAGGGTTTTTGGGGGGGTCATCTTTCTGTGGGGCCTTGCTCCAGATCGGGCTCTCAGTTCTGCCTGCGGCATCTCCGCAGAGTGAGATGGGAAGCAGATGAACGCAGGGACAGGCTGCGGTCGTGCCGTTTGGAGCAAAGGATAGCAGAGCGTGATAAAGCGTGGATTGCGTATTGTTCTTGCCTAGCATCCCAGCCACCTCTAGTGAAGACAGAAGGAGAGGAAGCGATGCTACTACCAGAAGGCATTGGAGCCCCTAGATCGATCCATTGGATCCATAAGCCCCACTGGACCTGTGATTGCGGCAACATGATGAAGAGCTCTGAATCTCAGTTTACCCAGTAAGAAAATGTGCACAGTGCTAATTGAGTTTTTAAATCCATCATGCCTTGACACTGTCCTCTGAGGACGCTTACAGTTTTATAACAACCCAAATCAGGTTCTAAGCCCTGGGTAAAGCCTTGAGAATCCAGAGTTATAATGGGACTCAGGGCACTTGTTCAAGGAGTGCTGTGTCCAGTGGGAGAGACAGCTGTGTAGAAGCTAAGACTGGTATGAATCCCTTGCATGAGTATGATAATAGTGCCTGCAAACAGATGGCACAAATGGGAGGACCTGGAAAAAACTTCACCAGAAAGTTTACATTTAAATGTGTTCTGAAGGCTGAGCAGAAGTTTTCCAGGTAGAGCAGGGGGTCCTGAGTTCTGGGGATGAAACTTCATGGACAGTTACTTACCCTCTAGACCTCATTTTTCTCATCTGAAAAAGAAGAGGCTAGCCAGACCACTTCTGGGGCTTGTTGTGAACACTATACCAGTGGCTATTTTCATTCTAATCCAACAGAGCTCTTGAATTTGCCTGCAGCCATTACCAGCTTCTCAGAAACCGAGACCACACCCAGATTTGCTTCTGCAGAAGCTTCTGGTGTGTTCAGGCCAGAACAGAGAGGGTAGCAGGGAGAGCAGTGCTCAGCGGCACACAAGAGCCTGAGGTCATGGTGGTTTTCCCACTGGAAGGATTACGAGTGTGCTAAGCCATCATTTATATAAACAGGACTCATTGACCGAAGCTCCATTGTAGGACTTGTGGCTCCTGGTGTTGTCCAGTTTAGGGTCTTGGCCAGAAAGCAGTGGGAGGCACTGGTGTAGGTGCTATGAAGTAAAATGCATGAGTGACATTGTGGTATCAGACCCAGGGAGAGAAACACTATATATATTTATATTTTGTTTCTTATGAAATCCACTCATAAGAGACCTTCTTTCCTTAAGCAGGTAAGCACATTATCCTCCTAACAGGCCTTTTTCTTGTTGTGAGTAGGCCATTTGCTTTGGAGAGGTTCTCTTCTCAGAAGAAAGCTGCTAAAGGACATGACTTGAGATCATTTCAATATGTTAATACATCGTTTCCTTTCCCCAGTGCCTCCTGAGACTACAAACTGAATCTCGCCTCGCCACTCTGTATGCACCAGACCTCCACACCCGAGGCTTATCACAAGCAATTATCTTACCCAAATAAAAAATGAAAATGGAAAAGTTAAATAAATAACAGGACATCTTGATGGAATCGCAGTAATGCTCATCTTGGTTAACATTAGCCCTGACTTTTGGACAGCGAGATTTGTTAATGCGCTTGTCCTTTGTTTAGGCATCTATCTCTGTACATCTCCTGACTTTCCAAAATGATGGATGGCAGCCCTCTCTGCTCTCCCCTAAAAATACATTCTCCAGGAAACTGGGAGAAGCAAAATGGGCACTGTAGCCCTGACCTAAGTATTGTTCAGATTGGAGAAAACCCTCAAAACTAAATTCACCTAAAATGATTAATACTCTCCACAAAAGTTTCAGCCTTCCCTTGTTCCTGGTTTTCCTGCTGTGCATACCTGTACCAGTCTGGCCTCAATGAACTTGAACTGGAAACTGTAAGTTGGCATAGCAGTCAGGATGGACCAGTTTGGGCTTTGGCAGCAAACTAAACCTCAGGGGCTTCATACAGCAGAAGTTTTTATTTCTTCTCCATGCAAAGTCCCCTGTATATGCTACTGGTTTTCCACAAAAGTTGCCCTCCAGATCCCCAGCCTGGCATCACAGACTGCTTTGACCTCTCAGCTCCTCCATCCCTCCCAATGTGCACTTCCACCATGGCCACGGCAGGGGAAGGGAAGCCTGGAGATCCAGGCACTGACAATTCCATGCTTTGGCAAGGAAGTGACTCAGGCCGTTTCCAGGAACATTTCATCGGTCAGAACTGGTCCATGGTCAGCCAAACCACAAGAGGGTGGGAAAGCACATCCAGAAGTAAATGAGCCGTCCACACTGCTCCACGAGAGTGAAAACTTTTGGACCACTGACAGCTGTTTCTCTCTGCTCACCCTGAAGTGTTGGTCACTTAACCCAGATGTCAGCCATCTGGGAGTTCCTGTGGCCTACAGACTTCTGAAGTCACCCTTTTGAAATACAAATAAATAAATATAAAATTTTAAATAGCCTTAATTTTTTTAGAGCAGTCTTAGGTTCACAGCAAAATGTAGCAGAAAGTACAGAGATTTCCCATATACACCCCACCTCCCCAACTATAAACATCCCCCACCAGAGTGGTACATTTATTATAATTGATGAGGCTCCATTGACACATCATTATCACCAAACTCCATAGTTAGGGTTCACTCTTGGTGTTGTACATTCTGTGGGTTTTGACGAATGCAAAATGATGTGTATCCATCATTAATGGCATCATACAGAATAGTTTCACTGCCTTGAAAACCCTCTGTGTTCTGCCTGTTCATTCCTCCTTCCCCCTTACCCTTGGCAACCACTGATCTTTTTACTGTCTCCATAGTTTTGCCTTTTTCATAACGTCATATAGTTGGAATCATATAGTATGTAGCCTGTTCAGATTGGCTTTTACATTTAGTAAAATGTATTTAAGTTTCCTCCATATCTTTCATGGCTTGATTAGCTCATTTCTTTTTAGTGCTGAATAATATTCCACTGTCTGGATGTACCACAGCTAATTTATTCATTCGCCTACTGAAGGACATCTTGGTTGCCTCCAAGTTTTGCAGTTACGAATAAAGCTATAATAAACATCTGTGTGTAGGTTTTTGTGTGGACCTAAATTTTCAGCTACTTTGGGTAAATACCAAGGAGCATGGTTGCTGGGTCATATGGTAAGAGTATGTTTAGTTTTGTAAGAAACTACCAACCTGTCTTCTAAAGTGGCTGCACCATTTTGCGTTCCCACCAGCAATGACTGAGCATTCCTGTTGCATCTGGTGTTGTCTTTTGTTTCGGCATCTATCCAAGTGTTTTAGATTTTGGCTATTCTGATATATGCAGTGGTATCTTACTGTTGTTTTAATTTGAAATTCCTTAATGATGTATAATGTTGAACATCGTTTCTTACGTTTACTTGCCATCTGTATATCTTCTTTGGTGAGGTGTCTATTTAGGTCTCTTGCCCAGTTTTTAGCCAAGTTGTTTGCTTTCTTTTTGTTGAATTTTAAAAGTTCTTTGTGTTTTTTTGATATTTAGCAGATATGTCTTTTGTATATATTTTCCACTAGTCTGTGACTTGTCTTTAACATATTTTTAAAACAAAGTCTCAATTGCCATATGAAATCTAATATTCCCATCAATGCCTCCAAAGATTCTTGGAAGTGGAGGGACTTACATTTTTCTTAGTCACTTCTAGCTAAGATTCCTGTATCCAGAGAATTTTTGACCCCTACTCTGAGTAGAGTAGATGCAAACATGAAATGTGGCCTCTTTTTTCTTGTAATTCCTTTTGTCTCCACTGCCACTCCCTCCATCGCACCTCCCAGCACCGTGGGTCCACTGAAGGTTTGGGGCATAGGAGGGAGGTTACAGCATGGTTCTGTGTAATAATTAAAAATGCAACATTAATTACAACCATTCTTCAAAGTTTCTCAGCCATACCCAGCATCTGGAATATTTCAGTGGCCACCCTTTCCTCTCCCTGCATGTTGCATTTTCCCCCCACGTCTTTTCTCTCTGTTTGACTTCTTTTATATTCCCCAAAACTTCTCCAGGCTCTGAACATTTTGGCCTTCCCCCTTTTCCGATTATAGGTACAAAAAATTTCCTCTCATTTCCTGACACAGAGATATTTATTCAATTCTTTTTTGTTTTGGTCTCTCCTTCTAGAACATACTCTTCGTTCTATCTTTTCATCCCCAAATAAGCCATTAGGCATTTCATCCAAACATAATATACTTTCTCTCTTTCAGAATTTCTAGTGCTCACCTTTAAAATATCCCCTCACTCACCTTTGTAGGATAATCTTCCCAAGTGTGATATGGGGATAGGGTAAAAAAAAAAGTGTAGAAATAACCTACCTGATATGCCTTTAAGTAAATGTTGGTTAAATGACTGTGTAGTAAACATAAATCAAAAGGAACACTTACTTGGAAAAATAATAATATGGTAACATTTTAAAATATTTAAAATATAATAATTTTTAAATCTAGCAAAATTGCCATTTGTCATTTACATGCATATAGCTTTAGAAAGTCTTTAGACCCTGGAAAACCTGACTGTATGTATATTTTTAAATATACTATAGGATTCTTGATAAGGCCTGAGCCACAGAGTATACCTAGTTAGGTCTCTGTGGCTACCTGACCCTTACTGACCTCTATTCTAGATAAGTCTTGTGGGGATAGGTAAAGAGAGTGGATAGGTGTGGAACATTTGGGAATTTGCAGTGTTTCCCCTGCAGTCTTATTAGGGGACACTTTGTTTTAATCAACTTTTCTGAGATTGAGGTTGACAGGGATAATTTTACTCTTAGGGAGATAATATGAGGGAAGGCAATTTCCTAGCTACAAAAAAAACTAATAACTAGCAACATAACATCTTAGTGCATTCTAAACATTAATTTATCTATGTTAGTGAATTACGGTCCTTCTATTTAGTCCAGGAAACCACACTGTTCTAGATAGAGGAAAGTAAATATTACCAATTGGGTCACCTCTCCCCTTGTTATTAGCCATGGCTGATCCCACAAAAAAAAAAAAAAAAAGAAATAACCCACCTGGGCTAGGCTGAGTGAACCCCACATCCAGCTTCGGGGACAGAAAGTGGTATATTTTATCCATGATGGCCATTCACAAGCACATCTATTCATGGAAGAAATCTCATCCTAAAATCAGGTCTTCAACTTGTTTTAGGGACAGTCTACCCAGAAAGTCTGAGATCCTCCAAAGGGCTGCCACAAAGAAAAAAAATGGAAAATGTTGCAATTTGAAAGTGTCATTGAAGAGTCAAACAAACCAGGGGCCCATTCCCCTCATGCCCACCCTCCTCCCTGGAAGCAAGGTCCTTGGCAGTTGACGGTGTTGGCAAGAACACCCAATGGTCCAGCTCTTAGGAAAAGCGGCTGAAGATATCCATCTGTTGAGAACTGTCACATCATGCCGTTTATACAATTTAGAACGCTGGGAAACTCTGGGATTGCCTGACTATTTCATGATTGCTATTTCTTATTCACGTTTACCAACATTCGGTTGATTGCTAATTGTGAATAGTATACATTTCCCCTGTTTTCCTTTTCAACAAGTCCTGATGCTGTGCTAAGTACTGGGAAATGTGGTTACTCCTAAGTGCACTTACAAATCCAAGGAGGTGCTATTCTGGATTTGTCATAAGCTCATTCCAATTAACTCTCTCCAAGTGAAATCAACAGTTTCCTTCTCCTCTACCACAACGTCTTTCTCTTGAACTGTTTTAACTTGAACCTCTTCTAACCCTGTCCCTGGTTCTCTTACCCTCATGCCATGATCTGGGAATGCTTGGGAAAGCCGGCTACAGGTTTTCTTCATCGCTGTGGCCAAAATAGGATACAAGACTCCACGTCTTCAGTCTTCTCCCAGCTTAGTCTCCTTCAGAACTCTGAGCCACCACCTGGCATTATATGTCCTCGTTGTTTGGGAAATTATTCAAGACAGTTGGAAGAGGACTAGGATAGTTGACACCTTGCAGCTAAAAGATCCAAAATATAATGCAGATAGTTCATTGGATATTTTCACTTTGGGGGTAAATATATTGTCTTTAGCCTGGGTTGAGGTGGAATTTTAAGAAAGGAGCATTTATGGTTTTCATCTTCCTGTTTTCCTCGCCCTGCCCTGGACTATGTGGGGAAGAGGAGGCAGGGGAGGCAAAGTGGGAATGAAAAAAAGGTGGAGAAATATGCAGAGAATGGGGGTTAGCTGTCTTTACTTATTTAAAATTTTTAACCTCTTAATGAGAAGTGGAAAGAAATAAAGCGATAATAACAAGAATAAATTATTGAGGTGCCCACTATGTAATGATTACGGTGTTAGGCGCTTGGCACTAGCTGTCACATCTGACCCTAGGAGTTAAGGAACGAGGGCTGTTAGATTTGTGTTGAGGGAGCAGGTTTGCTGCTCCACAGAGCTCGGCTGCTGCAGCGAGATGATGAAACTGCGTCAATGGATGGAACTTACAAGAAGGCAGATATTAAGAATATGAAGAAATTGCTGAGCAGTTAACCTCATCTGATAACTGAGGAGCCACCCTGGAGGAAAGTGACTTTCGGGATGCAAATTTAGAGGTTTGTCCTAAGGATTGCTAACAAAACATGCCAGACGTTATTACTACCTGAAAATAGCTCTCAATCTTTTATACATTTATGATCAGAAAAAGTAATAAATATAATTTTAAAAGGCATTGATTGTCTCGTCATCCACATGGAGCCATGCTAGGGAATGTGCTGGGGGAACATCCCAAGCACGAAGGCCGTTCCCTCTAGAAACTGTCAGGTTTGGAGGATAACCCTGAGATAGAGGAGGTCATTCATTATTGCCTTCAGTACCTCCTTTTTAGATTCAGTGGAGCTCAGGCTTAATCCATGTGGGTTGGGGACCAAAGGGGCTTACCTCCTCTCTAAGAATGGGGACACTCTTCTTAGAGAAGGTAGCATGTTTGTAATGGGGTGGACAGTGGAAGAGAGGACCATGCTCGGGTGGATGGGGGAGGAAGAGACACTTAGGTCCATCTCAAGAGGAGGCCCAGGAGTGGAAGTGAGTGGCTGACATCCGCACTGCTCTTAGACCCAGCCAGAGGGATGCCCTTTTAGGGCCATGCTTTGTCTCTCTTCTGACTGCGCTCTATGGAAGATGAAAGATCATGGCACTAGGACATGTGTCCACCCTGAACTCATGCCTCTCCACCTCCACTTTCTAGATCATGCTCTGGGTTGAGAAATTCCAAGGTCTGGAATTCCTTAGCCCTTCAGGGCTGATGTAGCTTTTTTCCAGGGTCAGTCCTCCAGAGCACAGAATACAATACTTTCATGTACACCCTGGGCCTGCAGGTTTGCCAGGGGGGCTGTGGCTTAAAGAAGACATATTTGGGACTTGGGTGTGTGGACTGGAGTATCTGTGTACATGAGAGGCTTATGCTGTGCAGGACAGGACGGCAAGGGGAAAGGCAGCAGGTCAGAATCCTGGGATTGGCTTTCTCTGCACCTCCTTATCCCAGGCAGAACTCTAAGGAATCCGAGAATTCTCAATGTGAAACTGGCCTTCCAGGTTGATCTGAAAGTGTATGTGTAGGGTTTGAGGATAGAAAATATTTGATTTAACAGTTTATTAGCTTGGTACCTATTAGACACATCCTGTGTGGTTTCCATTTGTATACCTGCCTTGGGTGTGCAAATGTTCCCTCTCCTCCTCAAGATTATTGTGAAGGATTTTCCTTCAGAAGTTCATGGGGCAGAAGACAAAGGCAACGGGGGACAAAGGCATTTGGCCTCCTCTTCCCACTGATAAATCGGACTCATTCTGGGCAAAATGCAACCTGAGCCCTCACAAGTAAGGCCCATCTCAATGAATTCTTCACTCTGCGCGTTTGGTTTGTCACAAGGCACCAGTCCTTATTTTGTGGAACGCATAAGAGAGGGGTGATGCCCATGTTCCCAAAGTCCTCTAACCCTCTCTGATGAGAGGGAGAGCTTTGAAGAAGGATAAATTGCAAGAGAGATCTTTCCACCCTCCGTGCCCCCCCGCCCACATACAATTTGAGGCGCTTCCTTCCCTGCCTTTCTCTCTCTACACTCAAGAGACTCCATGGAGGCTTTGCTTCCACCTGTTTGCATCGGCTACAAAAGGGGCTTGCAAAGAGAGTTGCCATGGCACATCTTTGCAGATAACAGGAGTTGGCAGATGTTTTTTAATTAAAGAAATTCAGGTTATGAAAAAGATGTCATGGGTAGAGAGAATGGGAACTTGCCAGCCACCAACCCCAATGTGCAGCATCTGCTTCTGGATTGTATTAAATGCCACTGTCAGGAGTGGGAGGGAGGGGGGAGCAGATGTAGGGAGCAGGGTGCTGCCAGCACTTGATTACCTACCATGTGGGGTACAGGGCCAAAACTCGAATGATCTACATCCGTGGAGAACACAAAACAACAGCGCAGCCGAGGGTTTTGACTTCCTTCTTTGACAAACTATGCATTGGAGCTTTGTAGGACTTTGAGTCTTCTCCTTGGCTCTCTCCCTTCTTTTAGGACCAACGACAGCAAGGAAATGATGTGCAAAGGACAGAGAAGCAAGTATTTTCAAGTCCTGTCCTTCCGTGTAGCTCTCTCTGATTGCTTTTGCCTGCAAGCTATCACTTGTAGGTCTTCAGAAAGGAACTTTGAGGACTTCTAGTTCTATCCTTCACTGCCATTGAGGGAATGGAATCCCACAGTGGGGAACTGACTTGCTCAAGGTCTCCCAGTGAAATCAGTGACAGAGCTGGGTCTAGAACCAGGTCTCTTGATTCATGGCCACCACCCTGCCCATAAGGACTGCTTCCTTCTGAAGCTCTTACAGCCCTTTTGGGCCATGCAGGTTAACCTTTGGTTGAATGCTGTTCTTTGGTAGCCCTCCTGTGTTAGTATCTTCTAATAACCCAACAAAAGTATAGGTGTGACTACAAGAGTCACACGATCAAAATACTTACAGAAGTCAGTGGGTAAAGTAAATGTGTAAATGGACCAGGTGAAAAACAATGGGGAGTGGTTGGGGCCTGAGGTATACTAGAAGAAACATACCCCTCTTAAAGGCATCTAAATAATAAAGAATTTGAACACTGTCCTGGCCAAACAAAATATTTGTAGGACACAGATGTGTTGCCAGACTGTAACCCCTGCCAAAGAGCTTCAGATTTCAATAGTAGCCAGGCATATGGACCAGTACTACCTGATAGAAATATAATGCAAGCCTCCTCCAGATGTAATTTTAATTTTTCTAGGAACCACATTAAAAAGTAAAAATAAACAGGTAAAATTAATTTTAATAATATACCATACTTAGTCACATATATCCAAAATATTGTCATTTCAAATCCAGTGTATATTTTATGGCAGGTCTGGGATTTGAATTTACCCTTCTGACAAGCTACTTACCCTATTTCACGGATACTGAGAGAAGAGATGAGATTCTTAGGCCAGAGATAAAGGACTTTATTACTCATGGCACAGCAAGCAGTGTGAGCATCAACATCTTTGCTTCAGTTGCCCTGGTCCCCTATAATCAGCAGAATTCCAAGATGGCCCCAGACATTCCCATCTCCTTACGTACACACACTTTCTCCTTGTTATTCAACCAAACACTGCTGTGCAGGGATTTTTCAGATATAATTAAGACCTCAAATCAGTTGACCTTAAAATAGATTTTAAGAATTGAGGTTAACCAGGTGGGTCTGACCTCTTTAAATATGGGGCTAGAGGTCAGAGAGAGAGAGAGTCAGAGAGATTAATAACACAGGAGGGATTTACGGTAAGAAATTGTTGGCTTTGACATGGAGGGGCCACATGACAAGGAATGCAGGTGGCCTCTATGAGCCCAGAGTGGCCCCTGCTGACAGCCAGCAAGGGAAACGGAGACCTCAGTTATACAATCACAAGGAATTAAGTTCTGCCAACAACCTGAATGAGCTTGGAAGTGGATTTTTCCCGAGTCTCCAGATGAGAACTCAGCCTGGTAATACTTTAATTTCAGCTTTTGAGACCCTGAGCAGAGAACTTTGTGTGGCCTCATGACCTTCAGAACTATGAGCTAGTAAGTGAGTATTATTTTAAGTTGCCAAGTTTGTGATAATTTATTACTCTGTAATAGAAAACTGATAAGTCCCATGAAGGTGACACAGAGGGCCCAGACAGATGCTGCACGTGAGTTTATATCACAGTCGCAGAACTTAGAGCTTGGGAACCTCACTCTTTAATAGAGAGCAGTAGGCAAGCCCACTCTTTGTCCCAGAGGGAGATATTATCTCATCCTTCAAGGTTGCTTACTGCAAACACAAATCTGATAAATGTCCCACGTAAAAAGCATGAGTGCCTCACATTCTTGGCGTACTGCTATAGACTGAATGATTGTGTCCCCCCAAATTCATATGTTGAAAGTGAGTCCCCATTGTGATAGTATTTGGATGTGAGGTTTCTGGGGGGTGATTAGGTCATATGAGTGGAGCCCTTATGAGTGGGATTAGTGCCCTTATAAAAATTCCCCCAGAGAGACCCTTCACCCCCTTCTGCCATGTGAGGACACAGCAGGAAGATGTCAGTCTATGAAACAGGAAGCGGGCCCTCAGCAGATACCAAATCTGCCAACATCTTGATCCTGGACTTCCAGGTGCCAGCACTGTGAGAAATAAATTTCTGTTGTTTAAGCCATCCAGTCTATGGTATTTTTGTTATAAAAGCCCCAAAGATATAACTCATACCAAGCAAAACACTCAGCAGTAGGAGAGATTTGTGAAGGAGTGTCTCCCAACTTCTCCATTTGGACCACCCACATTTCAAGTGCTCAGTAGCCACATGTGGCTAGTGGCTAATAAATTGTACAGACGTAGAAACTACCAAATAAATATTTGTTGAGAGGTTGATTGGAAAATTGAGAGTTGAGTTCTGTGGCCTTTTATCAAAGTGATTGATACCTTTTCCTGAAGTTTAAAAGCTGTTAATGACAGAGAGGTTGGTCAATTAGTCTGGCTGGTGCCTAGGTGTAGAATTACTTTAGGGTAGAATCTGCTTGTCAGACTCATATGTATCTGTCTACTCACAGATATTATCCTCTAGAGAGGTATTTCTCAACCCCCCCCCCCTTTTTTTTTAATTGTTGCCCCCTTATGGAGCCTTTTTAGACTTAAAATTTTCCCCTAGTTGTCTCCTCTCTCCCATGAAATTTTATATACTGTATGTCTATTTATGTGCTATGGCCCTTTGGAAGGCTGTAAGTTGTAATATTTAAGTATTTTTACCCTCCCAATCAAATTTTGCCCCCTCGGGGGCGATATTGCCCCTGCTGAGAATGTACACTCCAGAGGACTAGAGCTGTATTCACCAAACTTGCCAGAGGCAGACTGATAAGTTAGTTTGCCACCATATTTCATTTAAGGTAGAATGATTTACTCTGCCATTTGTACAGGGATGCTCTCATGGTATGTCATGTTAGAGCAATGGGATGCTGGGGTGTGCAGATTAGGATCCAGAGAGCTGGACACCTTTGCTATTGTTGCCCTCAGTCCATGTTGCTGCATGAAGTGCACACTCACTTCTCTTTTCTAGACTCTTGTCCTGCCAGACTGAAACCCCTGCTCTAGGGCCTAGAACTTCAATAGAAGACAGGCTTATAGACCAGCACTGTCTCTTCTTGGGGACAGCTCTGGATAAACACTGAAGCATGTTTGTTCTTAGGGTTCCCCTCACCCATCAGTTACACACTCCAATCCCAGTGAGCATCTTCTTATCTCAAGCATTTTGGAGCTCTGACAGCCCAATTCAGCTTTAAGACAGTAATTTTGTCCTTTGGAAGAGTGAAAGGGAAACTTTCCACCTGGATATGTCTGCTCCAGGTGACTATGATAAGCCAAACTTTTCAGGTGAAAGTGCTTTTAAGTTTCCAGAAGTCAATTGTTGGGCAGACAAGCCTAGGGGAATCAAGATTGCACATTCATCATGCTTAGAGGCCAGGTACTTTCTCTCTATTCTGCGGCCACTAATTTCACTACTGAAAAGGGATGTATTACCCATTTTACTTAGAAGTGTGCTTTTAACATCATCAAATATTTTTTGTAATTAACTTCTAACTTACTTGTGTAATGGTCAAGGCATTTGATCTGTATGATATCAATACTTTGGTATTTATTGAAACTTGCTTTGCAGCCTAGCATATGACCAAGTTTTGTTAGTGTTTTACGTGTGTTTGAAAAAAATATATTCTGTAGGGTTGCCTGAAAAGTTCTTTATATGACTTTAGGTAAACTTTGTTAATTGTGTTGTTGAATCTTCTATGTCATTATTGATTGTTCTATCCGCTTGATTTACTAATTTGAAAGAAGTATATTATCATCTCTTACTGTGATGATGGATTTTTCAATTTCTTCTTGAAAGTCTATTAATTTTTGTTTTGTATATTTCAAAGCTATGTCAATAGAAGTTTGTAAATTTTCTTAGTTTTCTGATGAATTGTTCTCTTTATCATTATAAAGTGTGTCTCTTTATCTCTAATAATTCTTGAAATCTATTTCATCTGATATTAACATGGTGACACCAGCATTCTATTAGATAGTATTTATCTGATGTCTTTTTTCCATCCTTTCACTTATAATATTTCTATGCTTTTATATGTCTTTTATACAGTATATATAACTGATTTTTTGAAAATACAACAAAAAACCTCATCTTTTACTTGGGAAGTTTATTTCATTTATATTTATTGGAATTACTAATATATTTAGATTTATTTCTCCCAAAGATTTTGTGTTTTCCATTTTTTTGTGGTTTAATTTTTTCTTTTTTCCTTCCGTTCCTACTTTATTTTGAGTTGATCAAGCTCACTTTATTCTTTTCTCTATTCTACTGATTTTAAGACTGTTCATTTTATTTTTGTTATTTAGAGGCAACCTTAACATTATAGCACATTATATTAGAAACTGTCATCCAAGATTGTGTTGTACACCTGCAGGGAGTACCAGTCATACTGTTTTCTGGATTGTTAGGTGGTAAGGCCTTGATCGCTATCCTCCTTCCAAAAATACAAGGAGCTTAAAACATTTTAATATTTAACATTTCCTTCCATCCACCATATTATTGTCCAACATTTCAACTATGCTTTGCTTTTATACCACGAATTAGTGTTCTTAAAATCATTATTGATTTATACTGTCCTTTTTTATTTATATTTACTCATAAGTTTACCAATTTTTTGGCTTACCATTTTTTTCTTTCCTGTTATTTTTCCTTCTGGATTCAAAGTTTTTTTTTGAAGGAAAGCACTTTAGTGGTTCTTGCATTGAGAGGTTGTTAGTTATATATTCTCAGTTTTTCATTGCCTAAAAAGTCTTTTTTTTTTTTTAATAGATCTTTATTGGAGTATAATTGCTTCATAATACTGTGTTAGTTTCTGTTGTACAGCAAAGTGAATCAGCCATATGCATACATATATCCACATATCCCCCTGCCTCTTGAGCCTCCCTCCCACCTTCCCTATCCCACCTTCCCTATCCCACCTCTCTAGGTCATTGCAAAGCACCAAGCTTATCTCCCTGTGCTATGCTGCTGCTTCCCACTAGCTAACTATTTTACATGTGGTGTATATATGTTGATGCTAGTTTCACTTCACCCCAGCTTCCCCCTCCCCACCTCTGTGTCCTCAAGTCCATTCTCTATACCTACGTCTTTATTCCTGCCCTGCCACTAGGTTCATCAGTACCATTTATTTTTTCTTTTTTTTTAGATTCCATATATATGTGTTAGCATACAGTATTTGTTTTTCTCTTTCTGACTTACCTCACTCTGTATGACAGACTCTAGGTCCATCCACCTCACTACAAATAACTCAATTTCACTTCTATTTATGGCTGAGTAATATTCCATTATATATATGTGACACGTTTTCTTTATCCATTCACCTTTTGATGGACATTTAGGTTGGTTCCGTGTCCTGGCTATTGTAAATAGTGCTGCAATGAACATTGTGGTACATGTCTCTTTTTGAATTATGGTTTTCTCAGGGCATATGCCCAGTAGCGGGACTGCTGGGTCATATGGTATTTCTATTTTTAGTTTTTTAAGGAACCTCCATACTGTTTTCCTTAGTGGTTGTATCAATTTACATTCCCACCAACAGTGCAGGATGGTTGCTTTTTCTCCACACCCTTTCCAGCATTTATTGTTTCTAGATTTTTAAATAATGGCCATTCTGACCAGTGTGAGGTGATACCTCATTGTAGTTTTGAGTTGCATTTCTCTAATAATTAGTGATGTTGAGCATCTTTTCACGTGCCTCTTGACCATCTGTATGTCTTCTTTGGTGAAATGTCTATTTAGGTCTTCCACCCATTTTTTAATTGAATTGTTTGTTTTTTTGACATGAGCTGTTTGTATATTTTGGAGATTAATCCTTTGTCCATTATTTCATTTGCAAATATTTTCTCCCATTCTGAGGGTTGTCTTTTTGTCTTATTTATGCTTTCCTTTGCTGTGCAAAAGCTTTTAAGTTTAATTAGGTCCCATTTGTTTATTTTTGGCTTTATTTCCATTACTCTCAGAGATGGGTCAAAAAAGATCTTGCTGTGGTTTGTTAAAGAGTATTTTTCCTATATTTTCCTTGTAAGAGTTTTATAATGTCTGGTCTTACATTTAGGTCTTTAATTCATTTTGAGTTTATTTTTGTGTATGGTGTTAGGTAGTGTTCTAATTTCATTCTTTTACATTTAGCTGTCCAGTTTACCCAGCACCACTTATTGAAGAGGTTGTCTTTTCTCCATTGTATGTTCTTGCCTCCTTTGTTGTTGTAAATTAGGTGACCATATGTGCGTGGTTTTATCTCTGGGCTTTCTATACTGTACCATTGATCTATATTTCTGTTTTTCTGCCAGTACCATACTGTCTTGATTAGTGTAGCTTTGTAGTATAGTTTGAAGCTGGGGAGCCTGATTCCTCCAACTCCAGTTTTCTTTCTCAAGATTGCTTTGGCTATTTGGGGTCTTTTGTGTTTCCAAATGAATTGTACAATTTTTTGTTCTAATTCTGTGAAGAATGCCGTTGGTAGTTTGATAGGGATTGCACTGAATCTGTAGATTGCTTTGGGTGCTATATCATTTTCGCAATATTGATTCTTCCAATCCAAAAACATGGCATATTTCTCCATCTGTTTATGTCATCTTTGATGTTTTTCATCAGTGTTTTACGGTTTTCTGAGTACAAGTCTTTTGCCTCCTTAGGCAGGTTTATTCCTAGGTATTTTATTCTTTTTGTTGTGATGGTAAATGGGAGTGTTTCCTTAATTTCTCTTTCTGATATTTTGTTGTTAGTGTATAGGAATGCCAGAGATTTCTGTGCATTAATTTTGTATCCTGCAACCTTACCAAATTCATTGATTAGTTCTAGTAGTTTTCTGTGGCATCTTTAGGATTTTCTATGTATAGTATCATGTCATCTGCAAACAGTGACTGTTTTACTTCTTCTTTTCCAATTTGTATTCCTTTTATTTCTTTTTATTCTCTGATTGCCATGGCTAGGACTTGCAAAACTATGTTGAATAAGAGTGGTGAGAGTGGACATCCTAGTCTTGTTCCTGATCTTAGTTGAAATGCTTTCAGTTTTTCACCATTGAGTATGATGTTTGCTCTGGGTTTGTCATATATGGCCTTTATTATGTTGAGGTAGGTTCCCTCTCTGCCCATTTTCTGGAGAGTTTTTATCATAAATGGGTGTTGAATTTTGTTAAAAGCTTTTTCTGTGTCTATTGAGATGATCATATGGTTTTTATTCTTCGATTTGTTAATGTGGTGTATCACGTTGTTTGACTTGCACATATTGAAGAATCCTTGCACCCCTGGGATAAATCCCACTTGATTGTGCTGTATGATCCTTTTAATATGCTGTTGGATTAAGTTTTATAGTACTTTGTTCAGGATTTTTGCATATATGTTAATCAGTGATATTGGTCTATAATTTTCTTTTTTTGTGATATCTTTTTCTGGTTTTGGTATCAGGGTGATGGTGGCATTGTAGAATGAATTTGGGAGTGTTTCTCCCTCTGCAATTTTTTGGAAGAGTTTGAGAAGGATCAGTGTTAGCTCTTCTCTAAATGTTTGATAGAATTCACCTGTGAAGCCATCTGGTCCTGGACTTTTGTTTGTTGGAAGATTTTTAATTATGGTTTCAATTTCATTACTTGTGAAAGGTCTATTTATATTTTCTAATTCTTCCTGGTTCAGTCTTGGAAAATTGTATCTTTCCAAGAATTTGTCCATTTCTTTGTGGTTGTCCATTTTATTGGCATATAGCTGTTTGTAGTAGTCTCTTATAATCCTTTGTATTTTTGTGGTGTTAGTTGTGTTTTCTCCTTTTTCATTTCTAATTTTATTGATTTGTGTCCTCTCCCTTTTTTTCTTGATGAGTCTGGCTAAGGGTTTATCAATATTGTTTATCTTCTCAAAGAATCAGCTTTTAGTTTTATTGATCTCTACTACTGTTTCCTTCATTTCTATTTCATTTATTTCTGCTGTGATCTTTATGATTTCTTTCCTTCTACTGACTTTGGGTTTTCTTTGTTCTTCTTTCTCTAGTTTCTTTTCGGTGTAGGGTTAGATTGTTTATTTGAGATTTTTCTTGTTTCTTGAGGTGAGATTGAATTGTTATAAACTTCCCTCTTAGAACTGCTTTTGCTGCATTCCATAGGTTTTGGGTTGTTGTGTTTTAGTTGTCATTTGTTTCTATGTATCTTTTTATTTCTTCTTGGATTTCTTCATTGATATCTTGATTATTTAGTAGTACACTGTTTAGCCTCCATGTATTTGTGTTTTTTTACAGTTTTTTTTCCTGTAATTGATTTCCAATCTCATAGCGTTGTGGTCAGAAAAGATGTTTGATACAGTTTCAATTTTCTTAAATTTTCTGAGGCTGTATTTGTGACCCAAGATGTGAACTCTCCTGGAGAATATTCCGTGTATACTTGAGAAGAAAGTATATTCTGCCACTTTTGGGTGGACTGTCCTATAAATATCAGTTAGATCTATCTGGTCTATTGTGTCATTTAAAGCTTGTGTTTCCTTATTTATTTTCTGTTTGGATGATCTGCCCATTGGTGTACATGGGGTGTTAAAGCCCTCTACTGAAAAAGTCTTAATTTACCTCTCTGTTACATATTTTCTCTTGTATGTATTATTTGAAGTATAACAAAGAAAAACCATTTTTAGTCATTGTTATGTCTTTACTCTTGAATGATAGGTTAACTGGGTATAGAATTCTAGGTTCACAAGTATTTCTTTTTCTCAGCACTTGGAAGATCTTTGTGCCTGTTTTTGATTTCTTGTCTCTCAGCTCCAAATCTACCCTTATTTTTCATACTTTGTGATATCACACCTGAACTCTGTAGATTGTGTTCCTCCCTTGCCAGAAGGTTCCATGTTAGGTTCTGCCAAGAGAGGGCACCAGAGGGACATTACAATGCTGGAAGAGGAAGAGGAAAAGGAAACTATTTTCCTTCTGGTGTTCTGTTTTTTGTCTCAACAGGATGGGCAGATCAAGGTGTAGAGATCCTTATTTATTTGTGGCACCCTCCAGCCAGTTTCTTTGTTACCACATTGGAAGGTGTCTCTTAGCTTTAATGGCTCACTTGGTGGTCAATTTCTTTGTTACCACTTCAATGGCATCCATACCCTCTCCTTAGAGGTCTAAATTTCAGCTCTGCAGGTTCCTGTCCTCTGAGATTTTATTATTATTATTTTTATTGACTGTCCCCTGGGATTTTAAATTCCTTTCTTGTTCACTTTCCTTCAATCCCTAAGGGTAGCAGGTTTTTTTTTCTGTAGTTTCTATCTATCTATGCCTTAGGGTTTGTTTTGCCTGTTTTAGTTGTTAACCACATTTTATTAGTTAATAATTCATTATGTTAAACTTTCACTGCTTAAATTGCTGGTGTGGTTTCTTACTGGACCCTCACTGATGAAATATTATTCTGTTGTTTTCTGTTTTAATTTGTTGCCATGCAAAAGACTGTTGTCAGCAAAAGATTTGAATAGATACTTCATAAAAAAGGTAGACAACTAGCCAGTAGGCACATGAAAAAGTGTTCAACATTATTAATCATCAGTGAAATGTAAACTAAAAGCACAATGAACTACCACTACACACCCACTAGATTGGCTAAAATTAGAAAGACTGACAACAGTAAATGTTGACAAAGATGTGTACCAACTGGAACTCTCATACATCATTGAGAATGTAAAATTGTACAACCAATTTGGAGAAAGGTCTGGTAGTGTAATATAAATGCACACCTATTCTATGATCCCAGCAATTCCATTCTTAGGTATTTACCCAAGAAAAACAAAAAATATGTTCACAAAAAGGCTTGTTCATAGCAGCTTTTTTCATAATCTCTAAAACGTAAAGAAGTCAGGTGTCCATCATTAGGGGGATAGAAAAACAAACTGTGGTATTCATATAATGGAAAACTATTTAGCAATAAAAAGGAATGAACTACTGATACAGGCAACATCATGGATGACAATGAAAATCAGTATGGTAAGTGAAAGAAGCCTTATACAAAAAATGTAGGAGTTCCCTTATGTGTAATTTCAGAATAGGTAAAACTAATCTATGACAGAAAAAAAAAAATCAGTATAATGGTTACCTTTGAGGGGATGAGGATGGGGATTGACTAGAAAGGCACATGAGGGAACTTTCTGGGGTGATGGCACTGTTTTTTTTTTTTAATTTTTAATTAATTTAATTTATTTATTTATGGCTGTGTTGGGTCCTCGTTTCTGTGTGAGGGCTTTCTCTAGTTGTGGCAAGAGGGGGCCACTCTTCATCGCGGCGCACGGGCCTCTCACCACCGCGGCTTCACTTGTTGCAGACCACAGGCTCCAGACGCGCAGACTCAGTAACTGTGGCTCACGGGCCCAGCTGCTCTGCGGCATGTGGGATCCTCCCAGACCAGGGATCGAACCCGTGTCCCCTGCATTGGCAGGCAGACTCTCAACCACTGCACCACCAGGGAAGCCCAACGGCACTGTTTTATATTTGATAGAGGTTTAGGTCACACAGAAATTTACACTTACGATTTGTGTGTTTCATTGTATGTAAATTTGACATAAAAATAAAGCACCTGTGAACAAAATTTGAACTCTATTTAATGATATTATTACTGAAGCATTTAGGGAGAAGTGTAGTCATACCTGTAATTTACTTTGAAATGCACACATATGAAAAACATCTCCAAATGAAATAAAATAACAACAACAAAAAGCTAATGAGGGACTGGTGGATGAATACAGAGATGGATAAAGGATAGATATGTGATAAAGCAAATACAGTTAAACTGAATAAAATATAAATGGTAGAATCTAAGTAATGGGAATATAGGTGTTCACTGTAAAGTATTACCAACTTTGCTCAGTTTGAAAAATTCATAATAAAATGTTGGAAGAGCTGCTGTTCATCTAATCATAATTATTTTTAAAATATTCTGTGTTTTTTTCTATAGTTTTATTTAAAAATCTGTGTTTTTAATGTTATGCACTTTCACTGTAATGTGTTTAGGTATAAATTAATTTTTATTACACTCAAGGCTCATGAGCTTACATCATTTTTTTTAATTCTTAAAACTTCTCAGCCCTTATTTTTTTGAATATTGTCTTACTTTTCTTCTTCTGGAATTCCCATTAGATCTGTGTTGAAATTTCTCATCCTATCATCCTCAAATCTTAGCCTCTGTTTCACATATCTTTGTCTTTCTTGGCTGCAATTTGGGTGCCCTCACTTCGCACCTTCGGATATCTCATCCTCATATTCATCGTTCAGTTTACTGATTCTCTCTTTGGCTATATCTAATTTTCTGGTTAAACTATGACTGTTTTTCATTTCTAGAAATTCTATTTAATTCTTTCCCCACAATAATCATCATTTTATTGTGTCTTTTATAAAATTCTTTAATGTATTTAATGATTTTAAACATCTTTAGTTTTTAGCTTAATTCTGATAGTTTATTTTAGGTTAGGGTTATCAGGGGTTAAAATTCTGCTATTTGCTGAACTTGCTGACTTCAGCCCATTGTGGATTGCTTCTTTGTGTCCTTCCTAAATCTGGATTGTCACTATGGTTGTGGACATTTATGTGAGGGACTATTCCAGCTTGAGAAAGATTATGTCCCTCCAGGGAAATTTTTTTATTTGTTTCTGCCAGGCACATCAGAGTCGTAGGCCCTAGTCACTCTCTATATTAATTTTTCTATATCATGCATCTAGAGCAAAGTTGAACCCCAAACCTATATGAAGGCAAGCCTGTGCTCATGAATTATCAGAGGAGACTATTTCTTTTCTTTATCCAGGCTCAGTTTGAGATAGCTAAGCTACTTGATCATCTTCCTGAGTTTGAATGTAGATTTTATTTACTCCTTCCTACAACTAGGATAGCACATCAAGGCTTCTGGCTTTCTGTAGGAAGAGGAGGGGGAGGTGTCTGCATTTCACTTCTTTGCATTATATGGACTCTAGGTCTAATCTCCTTGACCCCATGTGGACATTCACACCCAAGCCCTTGCATTACCAAATCTGGTAGCCTTCCCACTGGCAGCTACAGCATCAGCTCAGGGTTTCTACACTGGTTTTCAGTTCTTTCTTTATTTTGTGTCTCTGGAAATTTCCCTCACTTTCTTATAAATCCAGTTATTGCTTTTAAAAAGACTTTTATTATAATCTATTCAGTATTTTCTAGGTGTTTCATATTGGGAGGGTCTTCAAGTAATCTGATCTTCCATAATACCAGAAATGAAAGCTGTGTTAGGCATTTCACATGGATTATTTTATTAATTCTTTACAACTACCCTATAATATATGTACTATTAGTCCAGGAAATCTAGACATAGAGGAATTAAGCAGTTTTTCCAGGTCTCACAACCTGGAAAGTGTGAAAGAGTTGGGATTCCCTCAACGTCTAAATGACTCTGGTGTGTAGGCTTTTGTTCTCTTATGTTGCAAGAATAGAGAAACCCACTTCCTGGCCTGGGAACATTGCTTTGCCTGGGTCAGCAGTGTCAGTAGATTAGTACTGTAACAACCTCACCTCTGGGTATGCATTTGCTATCTTCTTATTCAGCAGCAAGGCCTGAAGAGTATTCTTTGTACCATAAGAAAAAGGTGTCTTGAATTTCTTCCATTGCCTGTCACGTCCAGCCTGTGGGCCATCTGAAAGAATGGTGTTTGAGGTCCCATATGAGGCCACTCTCAAGTGACCCTCTGTTGCCTGACAAGAACACTCAGCCACAGGAACATGGGACTCCTGTGTCTCAGATAGATTTTTGACTGAGTTTTATTTGTCACTTGCTCCTATCTGCAAATCTGAGAAGTTATGAGCTTTCTGTTTGTCCCTGAAACTACCTTGCAGACAGTGAGGGTGACCAACAACTTTGGTTTACCTGGGATGAGGTGTTTCCAGGGATATGGGACTTTCAGTGCTAATACTGTGTGAGTTCTGGGGAAACCGGGATGTCAGTCAGTGCAGACCACTCTGGGACATTGTTAACCCAGATCAATCCCAGTACTTTGCCATAGGAGGCCAGAGCATCTTCTGGTTTCCAGATTTCCCCAGAGATGAAAGGAAGGGGCTTTAATGGTGAGAAGAGGAACACAGAGGACAAAAGATTCATTTCAAGGACATATGGAATGAAGCAAACCCTCACCAGGTATTTCCCAGCTGTTCCTAGTTACGTCCCAGCAGAAGATGGAGCAGCTTATGAGGGACAGAAAGTAAGAGCAACAGGGAAGGGAACTAGGATTTACGGAGCATGGGTGCCTATGTCAAGCGTTTGGTTAGATTCTTTCTTCCCTCCGTCCTTCCTTCCTTCTTTCCTTCCTTCCTTTCTTTCTTTCTCTCTTTCTTTCATTTATTTATTTTTGGCTGTGTTGGGTCTTTGTTGCTGCACGCGGGCTTTCTCTAGTTGCAGCGAGCAGGGGCTACTCTTCCTTGTGGTGGGGTCTCATTGTGGTGGGTTCTCTCATTGTGGAGCACGAGCTCTAGGTGCGTGGGCTTCAGTAGTTGTGGTGCGCGGGCTCAGTAGCTGTGGCTCATGGGCTCTAGAGCGCAGGGCTCTAGGTGCGTGGGCTTCAGTAGTTGTGGTGCGCGGGCTCAGTAGTTGTGGCTCACAGGCTCTAGAGCACAGGCTCAGTAGTTGTGACACTTGGGCTTAGTTGCTCCACGGCATGTGGGATCTTCCAAGACCAGGGATCGAACCTGTGTCCCCTGCATTGGCAGGAGGATTCTCAACCACTGTGCCACCAAGGAAGCCCCATGGTTCTTAGTCTATATCTTAGCATTCAGTCCCGACTGGAACGCTAAGTGGTAACGCTCCAGATAGCAGATGATATTATGCCCATTTTGAAGAGAAGGAAAAGGAAGCTTTGCAAGATGAAGTCCCTTGCTCAGTATCACATGATTGCAAATAGCGATCCCTGGATTCAAACACAGGTGGACCTGACCTCAAAGCCAGGGCTTCTTGTAACTTGACCACAGTGAGGGGATGAGGAGGAGTGCTCTCTATGTCAGCACTAATTTAGGGAGTTGGGGGCTGAAGAGGAAGGATGAAAAAGAGGCGGGCACTGAAAAGTGTCATGGGCCTTGCAAACACCACCTACTATTGGGAAGTAGCAGACAGTGGCCACCGCTCCAGTGGTACCATCAGGCCTGAGAGATTCAGGGAAGTGGGCAGGAGAGCACGGGGTGCTCTCTGCCAGTATCCAGCTCCCTTTTCTTTTTCCCCTCCTAAGTATACTTCTACCCACTGTCGGCTTTGATGGAGTGGTTGAGATGCTGGGCTTGGAGATAAAAATTCCTTTCCTGTCAGCTCTGCTGTTTGTAGACTGTCATGCAGGCAGTCCCAGCCTGGGTCTTTGCTCCTTGCTGTTGGGTGACTTACTGCCTGGTCTGAAGTCATGAGCTTGGTCTCTCATGTCCCTACTTGCTCATCTTTAGGAGAACAGCCTTCTCGTTGCCTGTCTGTTGCATTGTCAAATGCTATATCAATACTAAACATTATTAGGGTATCCTTGTCTAACAAACACATCCTAAGGATCCAGTGGTCAGGGCTGCTTTTTATTTATTTATTTATTTATTTATTTATTAACATCTTTATTGGAGTATAATTGCTTTACCATGGTGTGTTAGTTTCTGCTTTATAACAAAATGAATCAGCTATACATATAAATATGTCCCCATATCTCTTCCCTCTTGCATCTCTCTCCCTCCCACCCTCCCTATCCCACCCCTCTAGATGGTCACAAAGCACCGAGCTGATCTCCCTGTGCTATGTGGCTGCTTCCCACTAGCTGTCTATTTTACATTTGGTAGTGTATATATGTCCATGCCACTCTCTCACTTTGTCCCAGCTTATCCTTCCCCCTCCCCTTGTCCTCAAGTCCATTCTCTAGTAAGCCTGTATCTTTATTCCCATCCTGCCCCTAGGTTCTTCATGAGCTTTTTTTTTTTTTTAGATTCCATATATATGTGTTAGCATACAGTATTTGTTTTTCTCTTTCTGACTTACTTCACTCTGTATGACAGACTCTAGGTCCATCCACCTCACTACAAATAACTCAGTTTCATTTCTTTTTATGCCTGAGTAATATTCCATTGTATATATGTGCCACATCTTCTTTATCCATTCATCTGTCGATGGACACTTAGGTTGCTACAATGTTCAATGCAGCTCTATTTACAATAGCCAGGGCTGCTTTTAAAAGGCCTCTTCTAATATTTACCTACCCGGCTTCCTTCTATACTCTTAGCTGTGTTTTTCTGAAACAGCTGTGTCCAGGACAGAAGACTCTTTTGTGCAAACTCATAAGTCACCTGTCCTTATTTTGTGTATCCAGGGCTGTTACACTCTGCAGCAAGCTATTTTTATTTAAATAGGAGTGGGTATTTGATAAAATAGATTGTTACATATTCTACGTATAAATTCCTAGGTCTTAGAAACAAGAAATGAGTAATTTTGCCCTGAGGTAATGTAACAGCTACTGCAGAGTCACTAAAATCAATTAAATAGATCATTTGTGGTCAGAGCAGAAGCGTGGAATTACTACCTCAATAGCATTTAGCAGTCCTTCCCTCATTTAATCACTCAGTAACAGGTATGGAGAACCCAAGGTGAGTTTGAGACATTATCTAAGTGGTGGTCAGGGCTACAAAGAAATATAAAACATGCAGAAGCTAACACAACATTGTAAAGCAACTATATTCCAATAAAAAAAATAAAAAGACACACACACATACACAAAAACATGCAGCCTCAAGGAGACCAAAGACTTTATCAAATCCTTTCCATAAAAAGTGAATTGAAGTCATTGCCCTCTTTGATGGATCAATGTAAGCTTGAGGGAAGTGGGCTTCTTACAAAGCGACCGGACATGAAACCAGAAATAGGAGGGATAACCTGCACAGTTTCGTTTAGGAGAGCATAGAGTGAGGAAAAGGAGGCAACGTGGATCAGACCCTGGAGACTCTGCCTCGAGAAGACCAGTTATGATGCAAGACATATTCAGAGCCAGGGGACTTGGTACTGAGCCCAGCTCTGTAGCTTATTAGCTGAATGATTTGGGACAAGTTACTTAACCTCATTGAGTTCCAGTTTTTTCATCTGTCCAAAGGAATAATTGGACTATTTACTGCAGGGTGATTGTAAAGATTAAATGAGATATTGTATGTGAAATGCCTGGCACAGAGTGGGCTCTCAAACAAAAAGAATGGCCATGATGTTTGTAGTACAGGCCCACATGAAAGGATTGGGTGCCACTCTCACTGTGGGGATCAGCCCACTCTGCTCAGAAGACAGAGCTGTGAGGGTTTAATCCTGCCCTTGCTATTGACCTGTCTCCCAGCTGAAAAAGAGACCACTGTTTTCTTATGGTCCTCAAAGAAGAATCTCATTGTGTGCGAGAGTCATGGCGATGATGGCATTCTCTGTGCAGGCTAGAAGACTATTTGCTACCAGTTTTCTCCCTGAGAAATACTTCATTCTTTGCCAGCGAGGAATTTTTCATTTGCCTCTATAATTGAAGTGGAACCTCTGGGTTATTGGGTCAGTATCATCCGGCCTATGAATCATCCAGGGCAGTTGTCCACTTTTTAATCAAGTGATTCAAGAATGTATTGACCTAGGGCAAATGGTGTGGAGGGTGAGAGATTATCCAATGAATCTGAGTGGTCTAGCCTCACCTCCTACACCACTTCTGGGGGCACAACCCCCTTCAACCCTGATTCCACCCACTTCCTTGTCACTGTAAAACCCACCTAATGAGAATGGGGGGACCCCATTGGACTTCTTTAATTAATGTATCAAGGAGTGAAAGATATTGTAAAGTCACTCTTCTGTCAGAAACCAAAGTCAAAATAATGTCTTACTCTGATAATTAATACTATCAGGCTTGACAGTGGAATATGCTAAATAAATTAGTCTTTAAATGCTTATGTTTCTTTCAATTATAGGTTATTGGTCTAATAATTGCTTCACTGAATAAATGAATTGCCTCAATATTCTGCTTACTTTTGCTTGTAAAGATGTGGCCTTTATAAACCAATATTCAATAGAAATACCTCTTTTCTCCTGGCCTTGATGTATGAAAGAGAGGATTTTTTGGAATGGCAATTCAAGGAACTCATGAGAATGACTTCGATTAGACTTAACTGATTTTTATTGGGTATCCTCTCAGCATGAGGAACAGGGCCAGCCACTGAAGGGAACACAGGGAAGGAGAAAGAAAGGGGTTGTGGTGACTCTGAGAAAGCCTGCACGCAGCAACAAAGACCCAATGAAGCCTAAGTAAATAAATAAATTTATTTAAAAAAAAAAAGGAGGCAGAAAGGGCATTGAGGAGTAGCATCAGAGGAAAACAGCCTTCTCAAAACACCTTCTCAGGTAGATGGCCAGACCTTGGAAGCAGAGAGGAGAGTGGAAAAGTTTTCTGGGTTGAAGACATGACAAGGACAGGGAAGGATAGAAGGAAAATCAGGGACCTCAGAGATGGCCATTCCCTGGGCTCCTTGAGGGGCCTTACTACACGTAGTTCCCTGAATGTTAAGAATCTCTGGGTCACTTTAGCTCATTTCTAAGCAGCTCAGTGTCACGGGCTGATAAGTAAAGAAGCCAAAATTGCAGGTTGGGTCTGTCTGATACCTTTGAACATCTCACTACTGATTCTTAGACTTAAGGCACAGCAGATCACTGTGGGCACTTTTGAGACACAGAATCCATGAATTCACTGCAGATCGTCCCCGAAACCTCAGGGTTGGAGCCTGGGCAGGTGTACATTGAAGAGCTCTGGGGTAGCGCTTCTCAAAACTTATGTGCACACAAGTTTCCTAAGGAGCTTGTTAAGATGCAGATTCTGACTCAATAGGTCTGGGGCAGGACCCGAGAGTCTGCATTTCCTACAAGCACCCAGGTGGGGCTGACACTCCGGGTCCCTGGTCCATCCTTCGGCTAGGAGGGCCCTAGGTTTCTGAACCGCACCCAAGGTTGAGTATCATGGCACTGGTCTACAGGGTCTCCTGTTTAAGCTTCTCTAAATATGGATGTGACCACAGAGGCACAGAGCTGAGAGGCAGGAGGAAATCAGGACGGGGCTGGGCTATGGAGTCGAGTTTCAAAGCGGAGGGATGAGAAGGCAGAACTGCCTGCTTCGGAGAGGTCCCCGAGGGCAAGCTCTGCGGCAGGTGGGCTGGAGCTGCAATTCTGTCCCTGACGGAACCCACACACAAGACCCTCAGAAGGACCCTCTGATTAAATAAATGTGTTCTTAACGTAGGAGGAAAACCCCAGGTTTAAAACTAATTTCCCTTCTGTGGGGCTCTTCCTCCTTTCCCCAGTGTAGATACACATTGATGTTCTCAGAGGAAATAACTGGGTGCCTTGAAACAAACCCACATGAGGGAGGCACATACAGGCTTTGATAGAAAGATGGCCCTCCTGATTTACTCTGGTTCCCAGACTGGGGAAATGTTATTCAGTTATGTTGAAATGAAACACATTTCAAAGGTTTGTTTTTGTTTTTTTTTTTAATAATGGAAGAAGCAGGTAATCCAAAGAAGTGAATATAATTCCTTTAAACAATTTTAAAAATAAGTGAATTTATTATTTTTAAAAAATTTTAATAAGGAAATAGCTTCATTGTTTGAGTTTAGATATAATTAAACCATTGATTTGGCCTCATTAGAAAGTGAATGTTTATCAAAGAGACAGAGACACTGTGAAGTGAAGTGGATGGTAGGGAGTAGCAGACTTTATCCAAATACATACTGTTAATTTCTTTATAAAAAGATAAAAATTAGGATTAGTGAATGGCGTCGATGGGTAGTGTAGCAAATGTCTTCTTATTTTCCGAAAAGCCCCCATCTTGGCAATATTGTGTTGCTTAGGAACTAACAAAACATGTCTGTGTGTGTGTGTGTGTGTGTGTGTGTGTGTGTGTGTGTGTGTGTTTCTCTCTCTCTTTTATTTTTAATGGTCCCTTTGTGTCCTGATATTTTTCCAAGTTGGCAGCTGTGAGGAAAAACAATGTGATTTGGTTAGATGCAGCCTCCCTCTCTCAAGTCTGGAGCAGAATAGATAAGAACTTGTATGTCAGAATACAAAGTTTACTCAGCACCAGTCAAAAGCTTTTGATGTTGCCTGCCCAATCTGGCCTTGCATCTTTGAAGTTCTATTACACATGCTAGGGTTCCGTCAATAAGAAACAGACCTTTCTTTCCCCTGCTAGTTAAAACATCTGCCTCCTGGAAACACCCCGCATTCAAGCAGGTTACAATAGTTCCAGGGCTAGTGGAGACCCAAGCTTGGCCACATCAGTGACTAGAAGAGAAATGTTTAAGGAATGGAAGTCTTTTAAGAAAACCCTCAAGGACATGGGGGTGATGATATTTTCCCGTTCAAAGACAGGAAGGAAGAAGTCAGCTTGGTTGGGTGTCTCATCAGCGCAGTGGCTGACCAGGGTGGTCTCTTCCTGTGGCTCTTTATCCAGTGCTGCATTCATGTTATGTCACATGTGATCTACATTCTTTATCTGGGACATTAGCTGTTTCTCGGTGAACAAGACCAGAGAAAACAGGCTCATGGGTTTGTAGTGTCACTCTTTGCAATGTCATTTAAGCTGCTCTGCAAATGGCTTATTTGTCAAAGAATATTGCTTTTTCCTGGAATAAAACCCAGTTACTGATTGCTGAAACCTATGGATATCAGAAATGATATCATGATGTGTTTCTGCTGCTACATAGTGGTGCCCTTTGAAGGGACAGAGAGGAGAGATGGGGGTGGGAGAGCCTTCATTCCTGGAAATGAAAGCATCTAAACAATGGATTATCTGAAGGACCTCAGATGCCAGGCTCCATGCCCCAAACTCTGGCTTGCAGCAAAAGCCTTCACCTCAGACAGTTCACTTCTGGAAATGTCAGAGGTGGGTGGAGGTCCAAGGAATGTTGGTGAAGGGCAGGTGGACAGACAAGCAGATGGGCTGCAAACCAATGACTGGTAGTCCCAGTTGCAAGTCCTGACTCTGTGGCTGTAGATCTGATGCATCAGCTGTTAGGGGAGTGGGAAGTGAAAGTCGGAAGGAAAAAGAACATGAGCCCGCACCTAGAAAATCTTTGCCAAAATGCTGAGCTCAACGAGTCAGTGATAGTGCAGGGGCAAGTTGGTGTGTTATGGGGCAACAAAATCATTGGGCAGATTAGTTGCTCTGTGGCATCACTAGCACCCCCTTTCTGTGTCTTTTCCTCTCTTGTTGGTACCTTTCTTTTCTCCCAATTCCTAAATTTGGTGCTTATACTCTTCTGTTCTCCTTATTGTCCTCCCTTCCTTCAAATGCTGATACAGGATTAGAATCTTTTCAGCTTACCCATTCTAAGAATAATGGCTAGAAATGCTCAATTGGTAACTCCTACTAAGAGCCTATTCATTTTAAGGGAAGAGGGAAAACAAAGTTCAAGTCAAAGAAATGAATCTCTAATGGTGGAATTTTAGGCATTCGGGGGCAGAATTTAATTTCCCTGGAATTATACTAACCTTGCTGAGGAAAGATAAACAGTCCTTTTCTTCAGTTGGTTTGAAAAATAATAGGGAAGAAAACCACAAGGGACCCAGAATTCTTATCTGAAACATTTATGGATAAACCAGGTCATGGTCCTATTATGATATGAATAGTGGAAGGTCTATGATAAGGAGGGCATATGGGCACTTCAAGAAGTGGCATGTGGGTGAACTTGGTGGCAGAGCCAGACAAACTATGCGAGGGTGCTGGACGAGGGAAGGGAGAAGGGGGTCCTGATCGCCATGCCTGGAGTGTGGGACTGGCAGGACCAAGCCATTGTGGGCTCCAGCCCAGAGAGGAACACGATGACATTGCTGTCTGTTGAGAGCCACAGTGCGCAGGCTAGACTGGAGGAGGTAGTGGGAGGGGGGAGACAGGGAGACGGGCTGGGGAAGGTCCCCAAGGGCAGTGAGATGTTGGGGGCACAACTCTACAGCCTGACTGCCGGCTTCAAACCCAGCCCTGCCATCCTGTAGTTGGGTGACTTTGGGCAGATTACTTAACCTGAGTCACAGCATCTCTGTAAGATGGGGATGATACTGGTATCTAGCTCCCAGTGTTCTTGTGAAGATGAAATGAATTTTAGTATATGTATTTTTTATCACGTAAATCATCTGATCTGTGCCTGGCACACAGTACATGTGATGTCAGTGATAGCATTTATTGCTGTATCCAAATGTGAGGAGGGGAAGCACAGGCCCCTGGTGTCCACCAGGGGTGATGCTGATGAAACAGCCTCATACAACCTGAAATCAGGACTTCAGATCCTACACGGGGAGCTCCATGGATCTGGCTGAGGTGGGGCATGCTGCCACAGAAGCCCGATGCAGCCTATGAACTGTCAGTGGACATTTTTGTCAGAATTTAGCACCAAGCTCAGTAGGAAGTCACTGATCTTCAATTCTGTCCTCACATTCCCACCTGGGGAAAAATAGGTAGAAATGGGCTCAACTTGCAGTTAGACACAAGGAAGTACAGACTGCAGGACGTGTTTCCCAAGAGTGAATGGGGATTGCTAGATCGTCATTCCCAAGATGGAAATGGGTTGTCAGCCCCTCGCGGGTGGGCTGGATGAGGCCTGGCTGAAGGGTGGGGTGGGGTGAGTGGGACTGGCTCACCAAGCTGCCTGGTCTCATGTCCCAAGGCAGGGCATGGCGACAGCATGGGCGGGGGGACGCTTTCCGCACCTGAAGCCTCTGCTTTCTGCTCACAGCTCCAAAGCACCAATGACAGGTCAACTGTTACCCTCTGAAAGAGAAGTGTCCTCAAGGTGTCCACTTCTGCTCATCTCTGCCGCCCTCCTCCCCCTCCCCTTCAACCACTCTCCACCCCACCTGTCATTAAAATGACATTTTATTGTTGCATTCTTCCTTAGTTGCCGGTCAGAGTCTATCCACATTTCTACATCGTTTTGGGTCATGAGACAGCCTCTCATGGGGCTGAAAAGCCAGGAAAAGGAACTATTTATCTAAGGAAGGAAACAAGGTCCCTTTTTTTGAGAACTTTTAAGATCGACTCTCTTAGCAACTTTCAAATATACGATACACTATTATTAATTATAGTCACTGTGCTCTACGTTACATCCCCATGACTTATTTATTTTAAAACTGGAAGTTTGTACATTTTGACAGCTTTCTCTCATTTTGCCTACCCGCGCCCCCCAACCAAGGCAACCACCAGTCTGTTCTCTGTGTCTATCAGCTTGGCCTTTTTTTTTTTGTTTCATTTCATTTCCACATGTAAGTGAGATCATATGGTATTTGTCTTTCTCTGTGTGGCTTATTTAGCATAATGCCCTCAAGGTCCATCCATGTTGCCGCAAATGGCCAGAGTCTTCTTTGTGGCTGAATAATATTCCATTGTATATGTATACACCACATTTCCTTTATCCTTTTATCCATCAAGGAACACTTAGGTTGTTTCCATATCTTGGCTATTGTAAACAATGCTGCAATGAACATGGGAGCTCAGATTGTTTTTTTCAAGTTAGTGTTCTTGTTTCTTTTGGCTAAATACCCAACAGTGGAATTTCTGGATCATATGGTAGTTCTCTTTTTATTGTTCGAGGAACCTCCATACTGTTTTCCATAGTGGCTGCACCAACAGTGTACAAGTGCTCCCTTTTCTCCACATCCGCACCAACACTTGTTATCCCCTGTCTTTTTGATGATGACCATTCTGACAGGTATGAGGTGACATCTCATTGTGGTTTTGATTTACATTTCTCTATGATTAGTGATGTTCAGCATCTTTTCATGTTCCTATTGGCCGTGTGCCAGTCTTCTTTGGAAAACTGTCTATTAAAATCCTCTGCCCGTTTTTAAATCAGATTAGTTGTTTTTTTGCCATTAAATTGTTGGGTTCTTTATATATTTTGGATATTAATCTGTTATTAAGGAGTTACATACTGAGGTACCTTGACTGTCACAGTTGTCCTAGGTGGGGAGAGAAGCTTGAGGAAAAACACGGAGGAAGGAAGTTCTAGATGGTGTTTGCTGAGTAACAAGTCGTGCCATTTGGCTGGAATATAATTGATCAATTACTTTAAATTGGCCTAGCCATTTAGTTCGCTTCTTGTTCATCCTTAGAAACCACCAAAGATAGATATTTTATTGCCATTTTATAGATAAGTATACTGAGTTACAGAAGGTATCAGTAATTGGTCCAAGGTGATACAGCTGCTATATGCCCCAAACTTTCTTCACCGCTATACCTCTACTCAATGGTTTGTATCAGGAAATAGGGGAGAGTCTGGAAGGATATATTGTGGCAAGATTGAAAAGGGACTTGAAAGGTCAAGTCACCTTAAGGTGATGGCAGCAGGCAGCTAGCAGAGGTTCTTAAGTAGGAGAGGGATGCAGCCAGAGACCTGCTTTAGAAAGGGCAGAGGGGAAACTAGTGGAGACGAGGAGAAGGGAACGGAAGCAAATGGCCAGACAGGTCGCGGGCCCGGCGGTGGAGGGACACACCAATGGCGGAAGAGTCACTGGGTCCGAAATGAACAGAAGAGGGGCCAGGAGCTGAAGGGTTGGGAGGCAGAGGAGGGAAGGAGCGAGGGATGGTTTCAAGAGTCCCCTGCAGCCCAAGAAGTAGATCTGTCCACAGAGAGATGGCAATCAGAAAGCCACGATCTAAAGTGGAGGCGACTCATTTCAGAGAAGTTCTTGTTTCCTCTCCACGGTGGGGTCTGCAGGGGGCACAAGTGAGGGCAAAATGAAAGAAAACCACAAACAGTAAATATAGGCAGCCCTGGGCTATACAGCAAAGGCACCAGTGCTGTGCTGTTTTGGTCAGAGACCGAAGCCGAGGGTCCTTAGCTTGGATTCTTAGGTTGGGTTTCCTTAAGCAGCATTCAAGTGATTTGTTGAGGAAGAGCTCTCAGAAGGAGCCTGTAAGGGGCTGAAAGAAGCAGGATACGGCGGGAGAAGAAGCCAGACACAGATGTTTCAGTAGCTACGCAACCCCTGTCTGATCCCAGGGGGCGCTCTGGAGCAAGAATTGCACCAAGGAGGAAGTTGTCCTGTCCAGAGGCAAATCAGGTTAGCCATTGGCTGCGGGTCTTCCAGAGGTAGGGGCGTCTGAACGCCCCGGCATCTCTAGGTAAGGCAGCGCCAATCAGCCAAGGGCAACCTCTAGTGAAGAGTGCAAGTGTGAGCACTTAAAAGCCACACCTTCTCTGCAGCAAGTGGGAACAGAGCAGCTCCCAGTAATGGGTGGCCACCACCCTCATACAAGACTTTTACCTACTGTGGTCTACTTCACTCTTCACTCCCACCATCATTTGTTTGCATTTCCTGGCTTTAGCAGGCCTTTCCAGGCCTTTTCAGGCCTCTGAGCTCTTCCATGTGCTATTCCGTGTGCTCAGAAAGCTTCTTTCCCCTTTTCTCTGTCTGTTGCACATCTAATCATCATTTCAGATGAGGCTAAAGCGTCATTTCCTCCGTGGAGCCTTCCTTACTCTTCCCAAACAAGAGCTGAGCCTGACTTCCTCTGTAACCCACAGCATCTTGCATCTGCCTGTATCATAGCATTACAAAATATTGCTTTTATTTTTTTCTTAGGTATCTGTGCTCTGAATACACTTTGAGCTCTTGGAGGGCAGGAAATATATATTTTTTTAAAATTCATTTTTGAACCCCCAGTGGCTGTTCTCTGTGCCTGGCACATATTCTAAACATGTGCTTAATGAGAATGTATTAAGTACATGAATGAAGGGGCTGCAACCATAAGGTGCAAGTGAAAGGTGAAGGGAGCCCGTGTTTCCTGCATAGGGTGCTACCCATGTGGGTGTTGTGGGTAAATGGCTTAATTCTTCTGGGCTGTAATGCACTGTTCATAAATATGTAAGCCCTTGGACAGCCCCAGCGCAGTCCTGTTCTCCAGTGGCTTTGGGAGCCTCCTGCCAGGCAAAATGAACCCCAAGCAAACATGGCCTCCATCAACTATTGGCCAAAACACCTAAAATCCTTCCTGACAGAGTGCAACACTACTGCCAAACTTTGTCAGCCAGGATCACATGATTGATGGTGAACACGTCCTTAAATCACCAAGAGCATTTAAAAATTGATATAAACATTTGAACCGTGACACTTACCTATTTATTATAAAAGACAGCTTTATATAACCAATGGGGCTTTTAGAGTTTTAAAGTAGGAAGGATGATTTTAGGGTGAGAGGCACAATGGAATATTGGAAACTACTTTGGATTGGGATAAGGAGAAGGGAACAGGGAAGTTAAGTAATTTTGTCAGAGTCACATAGTTCATAAATGATGGGGCTTTTTGAACTTTAAAAAAATATATAAAATCAATGTGAGTTATAATTCACATACAATAAAGTGCACCCACTTTAAGTGTAAAGGTTGATGAGTTTTAACAAATACACTCATGCATGTAACACCTCCAAAATCAAGATACGAGACATTTTCATCACCTTCAAAAGTTCCCTCATGTCCTTTTGCAGTCAGTTCTCCCATCCCTGACATAAGCATCCAGTGATCTGCTTTCTGTCACTAGAGATTAGTTTTGCTTTTTCTAGAATTTCATTTGAAAGGAATGATATAGTATGTAGTCATCCATATCTGGATTTTTTCCACTTAGCGTATTGTTTTGAGATTCTCCCTTTTGTATCAATGGTTTGTTGGTTTTTCTTGCTGAGGAGCATTCCACTGTGTAGATGGCCCACATTTGTTCATTCAGTAACCAGGTGATGGGCTCTGGGCTGCTCCAAATTTGGGGCTACTATGAGTAATGCTGCTCTGAACATTTATGTACAAGTTTTTGTGTGAACATGTTTTCATTTCTCTTGGGTAACTTCCTAGGAGTGGAATTGCTGGGTTATATGGTAAGTATATGTTTAATTTTACTAGAAACTGTCAAACTGCTTTTCCAAGTGGTTGCGCTATTTTCCGTTCCAAGCAACACTGTATGAGGGTTTGACTGTGGAGCTTAGCTCTGAGCTAAAGGTCCACCTGATTGTGAAACCCAGGTCCTTTCTCCCAGGTGTACCAGGTATATTCCCAAATCTGAGTGTAGGTATGAATCATCCAGGGAGTTTGTTACAAATACAGATTCCAGGATCCCATCCCTCAGGGTAACCACTTCGGTGTGCCTGGAGTAGAGCTTCGGAATTTGCATTTTTAACAAACAGCCCCAGAAGTTTGGTGGTGCTGGTGGTCCATAGAACACTCTTTGAGAAAATGTGCTATGTGGTTCACCAGATTTTCCAGAGAAAATCCCCCGAAACAGCGACATCTGGTATTCTAACAGGGAAATGGCTGCACTTAACAAATGCCAACATCTGGCTCATCCAGCTGTTTCTCTATCACCATTATCTATGGATGCTCTAGATGAAGAGATAAATGACAAAGAATGGTGGATAATTTCCAAACCTTTCTGAAGTGACTTTGAAACATATGTTTATGCTTATTTTTTCTAATATTCTGAGCTAGGAATTCATGTCAAGCAAATAGAGAGCCTGCATTTTGAGGAGAGAAGTCAGGAATTGTTGGGAAACTGTGTAATTTCCCTTGCTGCTAAAGTGCTCCAGGACACCAACTACATGCTTTGAAAAGATGAGTGGTTCTCAAATGTTCAGTGAGTACGAATCTCCCAGGGCACGTGTTGATATGCAGAGCTTGGAAGGGCTCCCATCAGGAAACTGCCTTTGATTGACATCCCAGTTACAGCCCATGATGGTGGTGGGCACTGAACCTCACTTTGAGAAACACTGAAATAAACCATTGTTTCTCAGTCTCTCTCCAGGGCAAGAGGAAATGGTCAACTGTCTGGGTTCCAGAGGATTATAGACAAACAGAAGCTTGGTATTTTATTATTATTATTATTATTATTACTATTATTATCTGTAGTCTTCTTAGTTGGTGTTAGGATGTAGTGGGTGAGAAACTGGACCTTAGAATTGGAACTTCAAGTCCACCAGTTACTAGGTGTGTAGTCTTGGGCTAGTTCTGTAGTATCCTAAGCCTCAGTTGTCTCATCTGTAAAATGGCAATAATAACATCCACTTCATTCACCTTTCTCAATTGTCAATGGCTGTGAAGGTTGACTGAGATCCTACCCAGAGCCTGGCATATACTTAGCACTGGGTGAATGTCAGTAGGAACAGCAATGTCACCTGCCTCTGTCGGTCCAGGGTTGCAAATGGTAAATCCTCATCATGCAGACTTTCCCTCTGGAGAACCTGGGCCTTCAGAGACACACAAGGCTGGCCTTTCTCCCCTTCTAACAAGAGAGTACATGGGCAAAGCATTTATTCCACACCTCCCTCTTCTCCCAGGGGAATGAAAAGTGCCCCCCCATCCCCCAAGCCCTCAGCCCTGTGGGCCTCAGCCATCTCCCTAGTGAGCCAGAGCTTATTGCTACTTGTCACTTCTTATCTGATCTCCAAATAACACAAAGGCAACTCCTGCCCAGTGAAAGTCTGATTGGAAGTGACCTTCAGACACCCGGGCGTGTGAATGTGTGAGAACAGCCCAGGCTGGCACAAGGAATCTGTCTTCTCCCAGCTCCGCCTCACTCTGATGATGGGGTCCTGTCCTTCGCCTCCTCGTCGCCTCTGGGGGGCCTCCCAGAGCTGGGCAAACATGCCTTCCTTCTTGAGATTTCCCAAGCCCAGGAGACTGTCTGCAGGTGGAGAGAGGAGCAGACTTTTCAGGGTCTCTCTACCCAGACTTGGGGGCACAGCTCAACTTGCCCTGTGCAGCAGGTCCCTTGCCAACAAAGAGCGGGTGCCCCGGATGACCTTCAGGGCAGGGGCCAGGGGCTGCGTTTTCTCAGGGCTCCTCAGCCCCAGAGAGAGTTGAGACGTACTGAATTGAGAGCAAGGGGTCCCGCCCTTAGAACTCGACTCCGCCTTCCTCTCTCCAGTCCCCCCCCAGACACCAGCCTCAGGTTCCTTTCTTGATAGTCACACCCCGTCTCTCCAGGAGAACACTCTTTCTTTGGAATTCTTTGCTCTTGCTCTGAAGTGCATTCCCCTCCCCTCCCCTTTGCCATACACAGTGACCTTGGCGTGTCTGCCAACACTCAACATCGTGAGGCTTTATAAACCTCATATCTCAGAAGGGGCTGACATTACATTACAAGAGGATCTGTAAACCTCCCCAGGATGACTGATGTCTTTTTTAAACAACAGACCAAGACTTCATTTAAATTAGTAACATGGAGATTAGAGGCGCTCTCCCAGCCCCTGGCTCGGCCACGCTGCGTCGCTGGGAATATCAGTCACATGAAAGCTGTTAAGTTTGAGATGGAAATAAATCTGGGAGCCTGTAAAAACTGTCAGCAGGTCAGGGAAGTTTATGAACTCTTGCTGTATCTAATCATAAATCATCAGAATAAGCTAAAACTGAGAAGAAAAATGTCCTCTTTTGTAATCTAATGCTGTCTGTTAGGGCAATAAAACTCAAATGAAATGCATGCTTTGCAATTTTTAGCTGATACTTTACATTATTAGCAAAGTGAAGGAAGAGACTCAACTTAAAAGAGTGAGACAGATGAGGGGAAGCCCACCATCCTTCTAAGGCTCCGGGCACTCAATCCTTTGGCTTTGTGGCTCTTCTTCCCCTCCCACCTCCTTGGGCCTCAAAACCAGGAAGTAGGTGATACAGGTGCCAGGGACTTGGGTGCTGAGACACAGGTAGTGAGCGTCCTGGTGATGGCCTTGAGAGGTCACATGGCCACTTCTCAGCTCCCAGGGGGATTCCCACACTGCCCTTATTGACCCAGTCAATGTTCCCACACTTTCAGAGGGTGGAAGGTGTGTGCCAACTCCCCTTGTTCCCATCAGCCTGGACGTGTGCCCTAATTCTCCAAACCCTTTGGGGGTGACTCACTTCCAAGCCAATTTCTCAGGCTTTCCTCTGTATCCCTGGAAACCCTTGGTGATAACTCACGTGTCCCACACCTTTCTCCCATTGTCTGCGGTGTTTGATGTTAGGATCTCCTTTTGCCTTTATGTTTTCTGGGACCTGCCCAGGGACTGACAAAGCCCCAAGCAGGCATGGAAGTTGTGTGAGGAACCGGGCTGTTTTATTTATATCAGCTATTTATTGTGTGCCAAATCTGTGCTGAGTGCCAGAGAACCAAAGGGAAATAAGTCAGTACTCCACAAGAAGGTCGGGGGCGGGGGAGGAAGGGGGCGGCAGCCCTGGGTTCCAGCTCTAAATATCAAGGGTGGCATCCAGCTTGCTGTGGCCTCTCATTGATCTTCCTAAACACTGGGAAGGTATGAAAGGCTAAAGATGGAATGGGGCAAGAGGCACAGAGGTGGCGCGCGAGATGCTGGGCAAGATGCCTTCAAGAAGACGAAGGGTTTTCATGGGGTAGACGGTGAGCTGCCATCATTCATGCCTGCCGATAACTCTGCAAGAGAAATAGCTCTCCTAATGCTTTGGCCTCTGCAGGCATTAGAGTATTTCATAAATAAAAGAATGAATGAATAAAATGGGTTTAAGGTAAAGCAATCGAGATTTTGATTGGCTAGATGGTAAAACTTCCATATCTTTGAAATGTTCAAACATTGTTATTTCAATGCCCAGGGAGATTGAGAAGATCCCATCCCTGAAGATCATCCAGAAAATATTAAGTGCCTGTTTGTCTGAGTTTAGATATCCTCCTGCAAGAAGGCAAAAGTCTGAGCAAGCTAATCTCTGGAAGTCCCATTCAGCAGTCCTCTCTGCCCTGTACTCAGCTGAATTATAGGGTGGGAAATCCTCCTCATAGCAGCTGGTGGCACCCAACCCCCCATGCCTGTGCCCCAAAGCAGCATCTCCCTGGGGTCTAGTCACTGGTACACTGTGACTCTCTTTCCCCAGTGGAAATAGAGCAAAGAGCAGATTCCTCTGCAGGAGGTATTTGTACTTGGTTAGGGATCAGCATGGCAGGTGGTCATCCCCACTCGGTCTCAGGTTGGGGGCACAGATGAGCCTCGTAAAGAATGAACTTCCCAGAGGAGGCTCCCAAAAGTAAGCAGAGGGGAGGGAATTTCAAAAGCAGGCAACTTTCCTACAGATCTCTCAGGAACATGGGGAAGCAGCTGCTGGAGGAAGGAGCAGCCCTTATTTTGGCCTCTTAGAGCAGAGGAGGGAGGCAGAGGGTGGTTTCAGCAGAGGCTTAATTCCTCCAGAGACCTCCTTCCTCAGTGCATCAGCAGCTTTGAGCAGAAAACTCAGACTTGAGTCATCTGTGGGTTTCCAGGAGGCCTGGGACCCCTGAATTGGACTCACCTGCCCTTGCTTAAATCTAGATGTTTCCTTTAGGCAGGATGTACATCAGAAGAGAACATTCAAGGGGAAATTTGCCTTAATGGATGTGTCTCCATTTCCTATTCACTTCCACACATAAATTTTTAGTTTAGCTTCTTGATGGTCCTAGGAAGGGGGTTGGTTAATCAAGGACTATTGTCTTACTTTTGTAAGCGGGAAAACAAAGAACTTGCTTAAGAATAGCTAGTAAGCAGCAAACCATGCCTAAAACCCAGGTCTCTTTGCTCTCAGATCATTGTGTTTTCCATTATGTTAAACCACCTGTTAGTCTCATAAGATTCTGTTGGTCATATGGGGGTCAAAGAATTAATGTGAACTAAAAAAGGGAATTGGCCTTGCTGCCCAGAGGCTGGAGGTTATCAGGCAATGGACTAAAAGATGGGCAGTAAGATGGAATTCACATATAGTCTGTGGGTATGTGTTTTTGCCTTATCTTTGTGATGAGTAGAGTGAGTGAGTGAGAGTGTGTGTGTGTGTAGACCAGCAATGAGGGAGAGGGTATAACATTGCAAAATGTAAATCTTTATAAAGGATTAGAGAAACTTCTAGTACTCTCTTGACTTGGGAAGACCATTTGCCATACATATCACCTTCTGTTATATTTCCTGGGGCCAAACAAGAGAAACTGATGCTTTACTTTTAGGAAATGTGAAAAATAGGAGCGGTAAAGATCCCACAGCAATCCATTTATGTAGGTGTGGGTATAGATCTTCTGCTAGCAGGTAGCATCCTGTTATCAGAAAATCCTCTCTTTCAAAGAGCAGTGACTAAGGTAAGCTACCTTTACCCTTAAGGATTGGGAGGAAGAAGAGGGGTGTCTAGAGATGGAGGTAGAGGCCATCAGAGAGGTAGCGGGAATACAGCATTTGAGCATTAAGGGGGACTTCAAGAAGGAAAAGTCAGCATGTCAGTGGCTGAATCTTTGGGGAAGTAGATCCTAAGAAGATTAACATCCAGGAGGATTTTGGAATTAACCCACCAGTAGAAGAGAAGATAAAGAAGCAGAATTGGACAGAGAGAGGCACTGAGCTGTGATGTGACCTTAGCTGAGGCTTCTGATGAAATATGGGAGCTCTGAGCTGGGATGACCCTTCAGGGATGTCCTGAGTTGGAGTGAGGGGACTGAGCCTTTATACCCCCGTGCTGATGAGTTACAGGAAGTGGGCTGCTCTGGGAAGGGATGTGACCCTGAGTGAGGTGGCTCTCTTCAGCTGAGGCCATTCCCAGAGGTGACTGGCTTCCTGGGACAGTCTGCTGGCAGCACGCCTGGCAGCTGGATGGTGGGGGTGGTGGCTGGTCCATTCCTGAAGGGAGGTCTGGGCGGTGCATTACATTGTCCACTACAGTCCACACTGTGCCCTTCGGAATCACTGCATATATGTTCTCGGAGCAGCTCCTCCAGGACTCAATGGGAATTTCATCTCTTCCTGAGGAAAATTTGGAAGGGGACAGTTACGGGATAAATTATAGCCCCAGTCGCTGCAGCTGGTTTCAGGGCTATAGCTGGTACCCCACCTTTCCCCTGCTCCGTCGAGCCTAGATTCCCTTCACCATCATCTAGTGCTTTTGCTGGTCTTGTTGGCTTAGCTGATGCCTTGTCTCTGAGAATCTGAGCCACTGGACATCATGTCTTTCTCAGAGGAGTGTTGCTGTATTTGTCCATTTACTGTCAAAATTGGGCAAGAAAGAACCAAGACATGCTCAAATGCATCACGGGGGCCTAAACATATTCTTCTCTGTCCCCATTCTGTAACAACAGCCCGACCTCCTCTTGCAGGTCAGGGTCTATTCCCCTTGCCAAGATGGTGACTCCTCTTCTGGACTGCTCATTCTTGCACACATGAAGTCCAAAGTGCCCATTACTCACAACCCAACTTTTACTATCTTTCTTCAATGCTTCAACTGAACTTCCCAAGAGCCACCAAATTATACTGTTCCCATAATTAGTTTCTCAAATACCTGATTCATAACCCCAGCTAGTGCATCCCCCTCTACAAGCACATCATCCTATTTCATCAGGTAGGAAATCTCTGACAGTGGCCCTGCAACCTTGTGCCAGGGGCTGTCTGTGCTTGGCCCAACACCAGAGATGGGGTCCTTGTTGCCAGCCAGGTGGTAAGAGATCTAGTCCACATTTTCACTTCTTATACCAACAGTCATACTTGGGGTCCCCAAGGAGCAGACTCACATGAAGATTTTGTGTAAAAATTGATTAGGGGGTGCTAATATTTATGAAAGGGAGGTTAATGAAACAGGGTTAGGTAGAGGGAGAAGTTGGGCTGTGCTGGCCTTACAACTGAGGCCTCAGCAGACCCTGTGGGGAGCTCCAAAATGGGTGTGCCCCTTCAGACATGTCCTGAGTTGGGGCAAGAGAGACAGGACTCTATACCTTTGTGGCAAACTGTCAGTAGATGTGGGGCCCCCACCAAGAAGGGGGCATGGCCTTGGGCAAGGCAGTTCTCTTCAACTTAGATAATCCCCAAAGGAGGCTGAGAGCTAAGGGTTGTCTGCAGGCAATGCTCCCAGTAGTTTAGGGGTATAAACCTTCATTCCTGAAGGGGGATCTGGGTGGTGCCTTTCAGCACCCACTACACGACTGAGGCCAAGGTCTAACATGATCAAAGAAGATGAGGATTGAAATCAAGGGTCATTGGATTTGGAACTCAAAAACCCAATGACTTCTGTGTTACTGAGTTGAAGGAAGCACTAGAAGGGGAATGTAAAAAAGAAAAGAAAAGAGAAGTTATGTGTCTCAGGTGCCCATAATTAAACCAAATTAAACCAAAGGCATTAGAATTCAGAGTTGCAAACTGGTAGGCTAAATAAATCCGGCAGACTTATTTTATTTTGTCTATATAATTTAAATAAAACATTTTATTTAAAAGTTGAATGTTTAGCTTTTCTTGAAAAATCAAAGGTTCAGGTCACACTAGGCCTGTATTCTGATGAGACAGTAATGATTTGAGCTGAATGATTTTGCCTCTTCTAAATGGAAACAGCACTCTCCAGTTGGCCACAGTCCCCACCCCTCCCTACTATACCTTACTCATGTACTATTGCCAAGTCTCTGCAAGGACTTGAGTTTGCAACCACTGTTTTATCTGCTTTGTGAATTGTGATATTGATTTAGCCCTCAATATATCATTGGGTTTTACCAACTGTAGGAGTTACATGGGATTTTATATTCATTCATTAATTTGAAATATTAATTGAAGATTTCTATTTTGCTGAGCCTCTGGGCCCTAAGGTACAGTAGTGAACAGAAGGGGTGAGCTCCCTGCTTACATTTTAGTGGAGAGGCAGACACTAAACAAGCCAGTCAATTAATGAACAATGATTTCAAATAGTTGTAAGAAAAGATCAACAAAGTTTTAAGAACAGATGAAGAAAATCAAACAGAGAGCTGTGAAAGAGTGGAAGTCTGGGGCTTTGGAGTGGGAGTGGAGACTAATGGGATGTCAGGTAAGACCTCACAGATGACAAGACGAAACCAACTGAGCACAATCTGGGGCTGGGGTGAGCATGAAAGACAGAGGGTCCAACAAGGGCACTGGCCCTGAGGTGGACATGAACTCGAGGTGCTCAAGCAGCAGAAGGAAGTCCAGTGTGGCTGGGCACCTGGGCACTGTGATGGGGGAGGCAATGAAGCCACAGAGGATGGCTGCCCCTGTCTCCCCCCGCCCCCAGTAAAGCTGTAGAGGCCAGGCTGAGAAATGTGCACTTCATTTTAAGAAAAGCGGCAAGTCACCAGAAGGCTTTTAGCTGGGGAGATATATGATCATTTGTGTTTCCAACAGGGTCACTCTGGCTGCTGTGTGGAGGGTAGATTTTCAAGGGAGCCAGGGGAGGAAGTAGGGAGACCAGCTAGGAGGCTACTGTGATAGCCCAGGTGAGAGGAAAATGGTTTGTAATGCCAGGGATGCTCTCCTGAAGGGTTTACAGTCAAGTCGGGAACATAGAATACTCACATGCATGTGTGTGTGCACACACACACATGTACACGCTTAGCAAATAGGTGCAAATGCGTTCATATTGCATATAACAGAGCCTTGAGCACATCAGGTTGGAGGGAATACTGATAAGTTCTAAGAGGAAGCTGCTGGGAAAGGCTTCATGATGGAGGTGACTTTGGAGTTGAAGGAGGCCATGTATTAGAGGAGGGGAAGGCATTCCCAGTAAAAGGAAAGGTGTGAGCAGAGGCCCAGCATAGGCAGGAAGTAGTGCAGGGGAGTGAGAAGAGCAAGGCGGGTCCAGGGTGTGCATGGGCCAGGTGGGAGGTATGAGGGCATCGGAGGAAGTTGGTGGGCAGCTCAGACCTACCCAGTCCAATACACTGGCCACTAGGCACCCATGTCTACTGAGCACTTGACATGTAGCCAGTGAAACTAAGGAACTGAATTTGAAAGTTAATTTAAATTCAAATTCAAATTTAAAACATGAAGCAATGAGGACCATTTTTTTTTCCCATTAAACAAAACTTCAGTGCTTTGGTAGGATTATATTTGACTTTAATCATTGAAAACCTAGCATCCAAACTGAGGTGTGCTGTATGTGTAGACTATACAGCAGATTTCTAAGACATGGCATTCAAAAAAGTAAAATATCTCATTAAAAACTTTATATTGATTACATGTCAAAATGAGAATATTTTTGATTCATGGATAAAATAAAATGTTATTAATATTAATTTCATCTTTTTATTTTTTACTTCAAAAAATGTGATTACTGGAAAATTTAGCATTTCTATTTGACAGCACTGCTTTAGAGAGCCAAGGTGAAGAGATCCTGTAATTTCTCATCCAGTAATTTAGAGTTGACTTTTAATCAAAGTCCTCAAGTAGTGATTGCTTATACCACCCCAGTCTTCATAACAATAATGCTCCATTAATTATCACCTCCTACAGTACTATTGGTTAACATTTATAGAATGCTTACTTATATAGTGTGGTTCTAAGTACTCTCCTTATACAGATACACGTACATTTAATCCTCAATGCAACATGCAGACCCATTAAGGACCCTGGCACGGATGACCAGATGGGATGCATTACTCCTGGTAGGAAGGACCAGGCAGGACCAGGGATAAGTTGCTGGAAGGCAGAGAACTGCTGGCATAGAAGTGAGCAAGGGTAGAGAAGATGTCAAAGTGAAGCCCATTCTGCTTGGAGAAGTGGCCCAGGGCTGGATTTGTTGAAAAAAATCTTGGCCCTCTTGGCCTTTGAGGGGGTGGGGTAATCCATTAGAAACATCAACTAGAAGAAGGAAGAGAGTCATTCCAGAACAATACTTCTTTATATCCCATCTTAAGCTGTGAAAAGAGAAATTTCCTGTTTATGAAAACAAAACAGGACTCCATTCTGGGGCTGTGATGACACCACCAACACCAGCTCCCAGACTTTTCCTCTTTTTCATCTTTACTTTCAGGGTAAAACTCCACTGTGATCTGTATCATACACGGTGACACAAATGGACGCCTGCGACCTCACCCATAGACCCAGACACAAGCACGTGGGTCAAAGAACTCCTTTGCCTTTCCTGCTAAAGTTTCCACCTCCAACCATTGTACCCCGGAAGGAATGACCCAGGTTGGGTTAACGACAGCGACTTCCTCTTGCAGCCTCCGAAACACAGTGGACGCTTGCTCTCCGGTCCCCAGCGGGGCATCGGGGCAGAGGAAAAGGTGATGAAACAGCCTCTTGTCAACTTCTCCTCATTGTTGTGGTGAGAGGACATTACAGCTGCATTTCCTCTGCAAAGGGCAGGCGGGAGAAAGGAGCAGACAGGCACACAGGTGTCCTTTTCCTGACCACGAACGGCCGGGACACAGACCATCAGTCCCCCGACACTTTCTTCAGCTGCTTTGAGAAGCCGATGGCTTTATCCTGCCAGACCCTCAATTCGTGCCTTGCTCAGAACACCATGTAACAGTTCTGCTGACTTTTTGCTGGACATGCACAAATCCTTTACTTTAGGAGTCATAGTGAAGCCAAATTTGAACAGAGTGCTTAATAATATGACATTGAACCATGGGACAGTCTCAATATTCAACCACTTTTGATCTGCCAAAATGGTAATTTCATAGATTTTTAACCTAATAACATCTGAAACCGGAGGGAGGGGATGGGATAAGTTGAGGGTATGGGATTAACAGGTGCACACTACCACATATAAAATAGATAAACAACAAGAATTTACTGTATAGCACAGGGAACTATTTTCAATATCTTATAATAAACTATAATGGAAAAGAATGGAAAAAAGAATATAGATATATACATATATATGCATAACCGAATCACTTTGCTGTACACTTGAAACTAACACGATGTTATAAATCAACTATACTTCAATAAAAATAAAATAAAATAACATCTGAAACTGTGTGTGCTGTAGCCTAGTGGGAGCTTCCACATTTTATAGAGATTCCTGAATGACATGGTAAAATGCCCAGTTCCCCCCAGATTGTGTTATATGGAAGTTTTTTTCTTTCTTGTTTTATTTTGTTGTATTTTAAATGCTGGAAAGAAAGAAGTGTAGAGAGAAAAAGGCATGGAAAAATAATTGTAGGAGGTAAATTAATTATAATTGCCAGATAGCTTAAGACTGTCTGAGTTATGGAAATGGTAGGAACTGGCAAAGGCTGGCTTTATCAGAAGGATGAAGACAAGGACACTGCAAAGTAAACTGGAAAGCCTTACCAATGCAGATAAGTGATGAGGAGGGAATAGAGAGGCTTAGGGCAACTTAGTGAAGAGGAGTAATGAGCTTTCTGTCGCTCCTCCGTCATGCTCTGGGTGACAGCCCCGGGGGCGGGGTCGCTGGGGCGCTATCCCTGGGCCGATGGGAGTCAGTGTGGGAGGGCCCTCACTGGTGGCTCCATGGCCACACACGCTCCTGTGCTCCCGTAGTCCAGCAAGAGGTGGTCATCCTCCTGTCTCTGAAAGGCTTTCTCCACCAGCCTTGTAAATGAGGTCCAGTTGGGGAAGAGAGCAGAGTAAAGCCAGCCACTGGAAGAGCTGGTTTTACGTAGCTTTGGCTATGATGGAACGAAGGGTCAGCTTTTCGCTGTGCACAGCCTATCAACGCGTGTCCCCCTTCGTCCAGAAGCGGGCCCTGGGGTGAGAACACCCTGCTGCTCAGATGGTGGGCTTTTCCATCACTCGGGGTTTGATCTTTCACATTATTTGGCTAATCATTAGTGCTGAAAATTGACAGCTGATCATAAAGCCTTACTTTTGAAGAATTCAAATCCTTAAATTAGTTTCCTCTCGCTTGGCCTCATAATTGTCATTCTCTCGTTCTGTCAATCATTTAGTAAATCTTTCTCAAATCTCTCACCATGCCAAGAGCTGAAGACACAGTTTTTGCCCTTATGAAGTCAAATATTGAGATACAGGTCAAGCGAAATGGTGAGATTTACCAAGGAGGACGATGAACTTTAAGTTTGATACCTTGGCCCTGTCCGCCAGGGTGGCCGCGTGGACAGAGCACAGTGATGGCGGCTGGGCAGGGGCATTGCTCCAAGTGGAGCCAAAGTCAGTGTCAGGACAGACAGTTCAAAAACCAGGTTACTGATTAGAGGCTGTACAAACCGAGAGCCCCAGAGGATGGCATATCCAAAGGAATGGAAACGTTGGGTTTTTTTTCTTTAACACGCAGATGTTTAAATATTTTTATGATTAAATCTATTTTTCCTTTGTGATTTCTTCCCTTGCTTTTAGGTTTAGAAAGTTCTTTCGCATTTACAGGTTTAGAAAACAGATAAACATTCACCTGTGTTTTCTTCTAGTTAAGAAAAAGCAGGATGGGGAGGGATAAATTGGGAGTTTGGGATTAACATATACACACTACTATATATAAAACAGGTAAACAACAAGGACCTACTGTATAGCATAAGGAACTATACTCAATACCTTGTAATAACCTATAGTGGAAAAGAATCTGAATAAGAATATATATATATGTATAACTGAATCACTTTGCTGTATACCTGAAACTAACACAGCATTGTAAATCAACTATATTTCAATTTGAAAAAAAGTGGAAAAAAAAAAGAAAAAAATTCAGTGAGCTATATCTCAACCAAGAATTTCCTAAAAAAATGAATTTGATATATTCAGAGACACACAAAAAAAGAAAATGTAAAAGTGATATTTGAATATCCAAGTGATAACCTTCCAAAGACATGAAGAGATGCAGGTTAGTGCTCAGGTGTGAGTCGGGTTTGGGCCTCATCAGCCAGCATAGGAGTGAGAGAAGCAGGGCCAAGGTCACAGCTGGGAGAAGAAATCTTTCCGCGCATCAAGAGGAAGAAGGTTCAAAGAAGAAGACGGAGACAGACCAGGCAGGAGGACCCAGAGGAGAATGTTGTAGAAACCACGAGGAGGGGATTTGAGAAGAGAAGGGTAAATACATGCCTAGTTTAGCTGCACAGCCCATTTCAGATGAGACAGGAAGAAGAAACTGAAGAACAGAGAGGCTGCATGAGTAATCACTCAGAGGGTCAGTGGCAGTTTGGGACCAGCGCTAGGTGACCGAGACAGCTCTGACTTCTATACGCTTTTGAAGCTCACTGGTCTGTTTCACCTGAACCTGCTCCCTACGGAGAAGCCAGAGCTACTTCAATGGAAGGATCCAATTACTTTGTTGTTAATTAGGAAATATACATATAGAACAATGTAGGAAATAAACAATGTGAAAACTAAAGGACAGGGTTGGGACCAGGGTCAGGTGAACCTAGGGAGCATTTAAAGAGGCACTGAATGCCTGCCCTGCTAAGTACATAGATGGGCTGATATGTGATGACTATAAGCCCGATTCTAAAGGAAGTTAGGCTTTAAGAAGTCACTTTTCAAACTCAAGGTTGTTTAAAAAAAAAAAAAGTGACATGAAAAGATAGCTTGTCCCAAGATGCATGAAAACAAACAAACAAACAAAAAACTTCTAGAAACACAATCTTAACTGTACCAGGAGAATATCCATGAGGAAGTGTATCTTTGTCCTTCAGAGCTACGGATATCGTTATGACCCATCTTCTGTATTCCCTAGACATGGATGGGGAGGTGGGAGAAGGAGCTAAGGAAGTCATAACAACATGTACGTTACCAGCTAGTTTAAAGGATACACAATCTCATATTAACAAATAGAATTCTTGCTGTGCAAAGCCACCCCAAAATTGAACTGGCTTTTAACTCACCTAACCAGGGCACTGAGTCATCTAGAGTTAGATCTGAATTCTATTCCCAGCTCTGTAACTGGCTATCTACGTGACGTTGGAAAAGACACATCCTCTTTGGGGCCTCAGTTGTCCTACCTATACCGTGAGTGGATTGGATTAAATGATCTCCATGGTCCCATTCACTTTTAGCAATCTACAGTTAGGGAAACCAAAAGATTAGAAAAAAATTCAGAACTGTCCTGGAAAAAAAGCTAATTTGGGGACTCTGTGTTTCGATCCTTCAAAACAGACTGCATCTTACATTTAGAATCTTGTGACATTTTTAGATGCTTATGATTCCCCAGATTCCATATGAACAAGATGCATGGTGCTTCATCTGCCCGGCTTGGTGTTTGGCAGTGGATACGGAGCCAGGATATGAGGGTAGCGTGTTATTGTTTTGCACATTTATGATAGCTGGTTGCATTTGTTATAAACAACTCTGTTCTATTTAGGGAGCTGGTGATCAATAAGGCAGATAATATTTTCATCAGACAGCCTGTTGAGGGGGCCTCTGTTTTCTTAGCAGGTTTACAATTTCCTGCAGACTGTCTCCCATCCAGACTCTTTTCTTTGCTGGGTCTGTCCTCCGTTCCAAGCACCAGAAGAATCATACTCTGTCATTTGTTAACACTGGAGAAAAAAAAAAAAGTGTCACTTCTGGTAGAACTAGGGGAAAAAAAAATCATGGCAAGATTTTCTTTTTCCATATTTCCAAACAGTGGGGGGAAAATACTGGAATGTTTGCCTTGAATTTTGTGTTGTCTTGGCTGCAATGAAGAGAGAGTTTCTTGAAGGCGAAAAATCTGTCTTTTGTCCTATTATTGCCATCTTCAATCACAGGGAAATCTGTTCTAGTTGGCGGTTTTGCATGATTACTTTTTTCCCTCAAATCTGTCATTTGTACCAGTGGTGGAGTTTCTTGACTCATATGTGGACTTGAAGCACATGGTAGAGAAAGCAGTTGTGACTCCCGAAACAGATCAGAATTCTCTTTTTCATCTCCCCCATTCCTCCTCTCCACGGCGGGGTCTGGGAAAACCCTGAACCGGCTCGGGATTATAGCTGTGTAGATGAAGGATGCTCAGCCGCTTCTCAGAAGCTTCTTTCCATTTGGGGCAGAGAGCTCAGGACAGTCCACACACCGCAGAAGCATCCAGCAGGTCCCTCTCCACCCCTTTTGTCTAAGTTGAAAATCACTTTTTAAACAGACACAGGGGCATAAAGTATCGTTATCATTTTGGTGATTCTTTTCTGGGAAAATAACTTGTTTTTCTATTCAGGCCTATGGTAGAGTGCACTTGAATCCTTTCTAACTCAGTTCCTTGGACCCTTGAGTCTCCTCTTTGCCTTTCCTTTCTTCCTTATAAAGCCCAAAGTGATGAGACAGGTGGCTGTTTTAGGAGGTGGCAAAGCAAGAACATTGCCCTATTCATTCCCTACTGTTCCCCACTAGTAAGACGCCCACCAGAATTTTGACTGGAATTTCCTATATTTTTAAAATAAACCATAGCATGTATATTTTTGCTAAGATCATTTTCCTTGATGAGATCGTCTTAAATATAATGGCTGGTACATACTAGTTACTCGGTAATGTTTGTTAAATGAATGAATGAATAAATACATGAATAAGGGGTAGGGCATTATATGGCTCCACCCGTTGGCTGATTTTGTGGGAAACCAGGGAAAGATTCGTGGCCTCCCAGGCTGGGAGGGAGGATGTGGCAGCGTGCCTTGCCTGTGAAGCACTCCGGGTGAAGCAGTGCTTTACAAGATGGAAGGAAATTGCGAGGCAAGAACAAAGAAGTGGCGAGAGAGGATGGTTACCTCCTGATCCCTCACACCCTGGCATGGGGCCAGATTCAGGGTTTTCAGAAACAGGTGGAAAATTCCACAAAATGAGTTGATTTGCTTTTTCCAAAACAAAACTCTGATTCAGTCGACGTGAATTAAGTTCAAGGTGGTGGTTCATATTTCTATTTGAGTTGAATATGTTTATTTAAAAAGTCCTTAAGACACGTGAAGAGGTCTCAGATAGTCAAGGACTAAGAAGGCGGCCACAGATCCCAGGGCCTTGACTTCTCAGAGCTTAGGAGTCAGGATTGAGAAGGAAGCTCTCTTCCATCCAGAGGCAGGAGCTGTTGAGCTCCGGCTGCTCCCACGCCTGGCCTGGGGCTGAGGCATCAGGACTTGGCTCTGAGCTGGCAGCGTGGGGTGCCCTGGGTCAGGCAGTGGCTGAGTGTGTAGTAGAAGTGGGAACAGAAAGAGGTTGCGTGGGAGCTGGCTTAGGAGAGAGTCATAGTCTGGCAGGTTGCAGTTTGAGGAAAGTGGCTGGTGTTGGGTGTCTTCAGGGAAACAAAGGCCGGAGGGAGGATGGAGCAGAGACTCTGGTCTGTTGGGTTAGCGACAGCTTTATTCAGAGCCTCAAGTGGCTCTCTGAGGGTGGAGTTCCTTGGCTGGGAAGCTTAATAGTTTCTCAGAACTTAATGGTTTTCTCTGAAAGTATTCTCAGAACTCCAAGCCCCCGTATTGGATTCTGTCCACTTTTTACGGTTCTTTGGTAGTTAAAATGGCCATACCCTTTCTTCTTCTTCTTCTTTTTTTGCTCCTAAGGGACTAGAGAATAATTCTCATTCCTCCAAATAAAACTCCCTGTCTTCATTTACTCATCATTTATTCATTTGTCTATTAATTCATTCATCTTTCAACATAAAATCTCTGAATTCAATGAAAGAATATTTGATGGCCTTCTTTGAGGCTTCTTAGGAACCCTGAAAGAAGAGATCACCTTAGACTTGCTTCTTTTCATTTAATCTTCTGAGGCTTTGTATTTCCCAGGTCATGACCTGAGGCTCTGATCAAGATTAGAATCATTGGAAAGCAGAGATGTATTGATGTCTTAGCTAGAAATATTGGATGCCAAGCCAACATGACCAAGGACTTTGTCATTAGTTTTTCTCTAGCTCCCTTATAGCCTCATAGTCTTGGGACTTTATTTTGTGGAATTTCCCTAATGGAGACAGAAGAGGCACTCATTTGCATTTTCCCCATGGAAATCAGAGCCATGTGGTCTGTCTCTATGGGACAAAGAAGCAAGTACAGAGACATAACTGCAGTGAATAAAGATGATGTGTTTAATGGACTTGGTGAGATCTCTGATATGCTCCAGAAATTTATCTTGTTGTGTTAGTAGACCCTCCAACTAGCAGTTAGTAATGTAAATTTGATATGTGCATGGCACTTTGTAGTTGACAAAGCACTGCCAGGAGGATTTATCTCATTTAAGCCTCACAGTAATCCAGTAGAGCCAATATTATTATTTCTCCCTACTTAATGGTGAAGAAATAGGCTCAGAAATGGTTTATCCAAAGTCACACCATTGGTTTTGGACATTGTCAAGGTTCAGACCCAGGACTGCTGGCCCAGACCCTGTGTTCTGTCACTAGCCCTGACAGTGCTGTCCTGCCTGATGCTACCACTGCAACTGATTTCCCCTCATCAGACGTTCAGGGCTTCAGAGGTAGTTTGAGTAGCAGGTTACAACTGGGGAGAGACAAAATACCTGGCCATGAGTAGAGATAAAGGAAAGGGAACCGTACAAAGGGGTAGCAGCAGGAATGGGGGTAACTGGATTGTTGGTCTTTTATTTTTCGTTCTTCCTAATTCCAAGCTGGCCTTGGTGTTTTATCAAACATCCGGGTAGCCCCATCTCTTGTCTTCTAATTGTTGGCTTTCCATATTTGTATGGAGAACCAACCCATTTGGAGAGATCCATTTCTCCTATGGCTTTGGTCTGCATTGGGAAAGATTATGACTCCAAGTAGCTTTTGGTTTTGTTTTAATTTTTATTAAAGACACTAAGGTGATAGTTTTTTTTTTTAACTTTAGAAAATTTGGAAAATATAGAGAAATAGAAAAAAGAAAAATTAAAATCAGCTACACTCTGCCCACTTAGGTAATATTTGGTTCTGTCTTCTTCCAGCCATTGTTCAATTTCTTCTTTTCTCTCTGCTGTGTCTAATTGTATACACCAGATAGGCATTTTAGTTTACAAGGTAGAGGGCAACTTAACACCCCAGCTTAGTAGAGTACACGATTTAAGAAACGTTCCCTATTTTCACGCGGTCTTACAGAACATGTTTTTTTATCCCTCACCTTATTCCACAGTGTAGTTTTACCATAATTTTTAAAATAATCCCTTACTTTTGGACATTAAAGTTGTTTCTGATTTTCTCCTGTTATAAATAGACCACTTCCTCCCAGCTGGTCACTCTCAGCTCTGCTGCCTGTTCTTATAACTGGGCTGCAACTTTGTCCTTTGTCATTGAACCTCCACCCGGTGCCCCATTTCTGGGAACAGCATCCCTGCTTGGTTTCCTGCTTGGGGCCTCAGTTCCTTCCAGGGACTGGACTCCTGTCTCTGAAATCCAGTCTCTCCCTGGCCGGTTCTCTGTCACCTGCTGCCAGACCTGCCATGTGGGCTGCCGACACCCCGACTCTTGTCTGCCACCCGACACTCCTGGGCGACCATCTGCCTGGCCCCGCTCCAGTACGCTTGTCACATCTTTAGGTCTTGATTTTCCCTGCTCAGGTGTGATCTCAGGTCTTGGAGGGAGGGGAGAGAGTGGGGCAGGCACTTGGGAAGGGGAGGGGTATGCAAATGTGTGAGTGAGTGGGCATGGGGACGGCAGTGGCTGGGTGGAAGTGGTGGCTTATGGACGGGGGCGGGGGCGGGGGCGGGGGGGCGGGCGGGGAGCAGGAATCCAGGACATACTAGACAATTTACATTTCCCCTACTGCCCCTGTTCTCGCTCATATCTGGGCCTTAGATATCATGTTACTTGGCTTGGAACATTCTTTGCTCTCAGCCCAACTACCAAATCCTCATCCTTCAGGTCTCAGCTTAGATCAGAGATTCCCCAGCTTTCATGAGCTTTAGGCCAAGGGAAATCCCTAGCAATTATTCTGATTAAGTAGTTAGGTCTGAACAATGTAGTATAAGTCATTATACCTTAATGCCTTAGTAACCATTTGAAAAATAATTCTCACAAATAGAAGGAAATATAGTACTTAAAGTTCATTCTTAGATAACCACAATTACCTACTCATGGGATGTACAGAGGTGCTGGACAGTATCCACCTTCTGAAACTTTAGGATCAGATTAGACACTGCATTTGATTTTTACGCAAGTGTCTCTTTTATCACAGCAAATGCTGAAAAAATCAGCTTTCTAGATATATCCTTGAAAGGAAAGTGGTGTGATTTAATGTGGAAATAGATACTATCTCAAGCCAGTAGTTCATGTTGTATCCGGCAGATGGAGGGTAGTGCTGTGTGACGCTCAAAGACTTCAAATATCCCCAGAGCCCTGTGAGTTTGTTGTGATGGTCTGGGCTCTTTGGGCTCACCGCCGAGCATCGACTGCTTACTTGTCTCTTTCTTGTTCACTTGTAAGTCCCACGAGGACAGGGAGCATATCTGTCTTGTTTATCTGGAAGAGTGCTGGCATGCAGGAGGTGCTCAATAAATGCCCATGCAGTGGAGGAACAGAGGCCATCAATTTCTCATCCCTGATCTCTCTACAAGGCAAGGTTGGAGGGTTTAGAAGCAAACTAGCTGAAGTGCTGGGCTTGGTGAGTGCAAGGACAGCATTCCCAATGTAAAAGGCCTGGCGGATGATGAGGGGAACTAATCAAGGTTATAACAGGGACATATACAAGGGATACAACGCCATGTGCTAAGGAGAATGCTGCCGATTACAGAACGAGGGTGAGGGAGTGCAAACCACGATAAGAAAAGCCCAAGGAGAGGATGAAAAGAAGATTGCACAAGAGGTCAAGACAGATAATGAGAAACGCTTCCCATACATAAGGAATGTCCGCTCAGGGAGGATGGTGGCGGCGCTTCCTCCAAGATAGAGCAAAAGCAATTTATTGACAGACACAGTTTCTGAAAATTAAATGAATCTTTGCCTTGGTATGCTCACAAAAGAAGGGCAGAGGACAGACCCCACAAAGACACATATTTCCCAAGGGACAGAGAAGAAATATCATGGAAGGCAAGAAGAGTGAGTGAAAAAGAGAAAAAAAACAACCCTTATTTTCATAGTATGGTTGTGATCTTCTGGGGCTGGCAATAGAGGAAACCGATTTCTTATCGCTGGCCCTGCTGGCCCCAAAGCTGCTAAGCGTTTGGTGCCCACATCAGTCCCCAGGGACTCATTTTGGTCACTTTCTGTTCCTGGGTCTGAGGCGAACTGCTCCAAACAGGCTTTCTTGCCAAGTCAGGGCAGTGAGAAAGCTGCTCTTTGAAGTTGCTATTAGTGTCTTCCTCGGCTGATTTCTATAAGGTATTGTTTTCCGGTAAAGGAGGAATAAGGGAAATACTTAAACAATAACTGCTCTGAGGGAGTGTGTACAGGGAAATCATTATCTCTTATTGCACCAATAAGTTCCAAGGCAACAAGCCAAGCTTTTCTTAGGCTGATGGAGCCTGGGAGGCAGCTCTGAGGTCGAAACCCGTACCAAGTACGCGGAGTTTCTGCGCGACGCCTCCCAGAGACTCCCAAACTGTCGGAGGTGGATTTGACACCAACTGTTTTGCTCCTTGTGGGGATTATGGTTTTAAACTCTGTTCTTCAAGGAGAGAAACGAAATTCTCACAATGGCAATAAAACGTAAGAGCTGATGTTACCGAGCTCTTGTTCCGTGCTAGGCGTTGTAATAAACACTTGCGTATAATCTCATTTAAAACTCATTAAACAGTCACCTCTGTGTACAAATGAGGGATCTGAGAGCAGGAGTCACCCGAGGCCGGCTTGTTTGCAAAGCTTAGGTTTTGCCTGGGAAGCGATGCTGAGAGCATCCAGCCAGCCCAGTTAGGTTTCCTATTTCCTGAGCACGTCTTATGGGTGAACAACGTTTTCAGCATTGAGGTGGCCACGCAGAGGAGAATGACGTGTTCTCCTCTGAGCCCTCCCCTCGAGGAATTTACCGGGAAGACAAAACTAACTCAGAAGAAACAAGCATCCAATGAGGGGCTAAACCGGGCAGGCTGGAAATAAGTACAATTTCAGAAAAAGTTTTAGAGCGTGGCTATATTATTACAAATCGGAAAATTGATCTCAGATTTTAGAAAAAAAGAAAATAGGATACAAGCCATATTTAGGCTTAATGATATAGAGGAATAAAGGATTTGGAAATGTAGTATACTCCTTTGTTTTTCTAAGAGGCGGAAATTAGGGGTCCAGATGATTGTCACACGATTTTACTGGTAGATATCTGTCTCTGGTGGTCTGTATTCTAGCATTTACAACTAACTTCCAGACGGACTCGTGACTCCTGGCCTGGTTGCCAAGAACCGGAAAACGCAGGGGCTGATGAAGCCCTTGCCCAGCATCCTAAGGTGAGGCTCTGTGCATGAGGTGGAGGACGGTGAGGAGGAGGAAGCCCACACCAGGGGGAATCATAATAGGATGCTAGTCTGTTATCTGGAAGCGTTTCTAGAACACTGATCGTGGTTAGAGCAATTACAATAAGAGACGCTCTCTCCTCTGGTCTCAACATTTAGAAATGTCAGGTCCAGGTTGAGGGTTGGGAGTTCCCAGCAGTTCTCATCTGAATCTTTGTGCTTGATTTCTAGTTTGAGTAAGAGGTGTCTGGGCTCAACAGGCGTGGCTTCCGGTTTCAGTTTTCTGATACTCAGGGGAGGTCTTCTCAATCCTGCATCCTTGAGGTCTTAGTGGCCTTCGCCGAAAGGAGCTGATTGACATGGTTTGGTTTCCAGGCACCAGGTAGCTTGCTTCCCACTGCTGTTCCCAAATGTCTTTACATTCAGAAGTCACGTGTTGGACATCCTGCCTTTGGAGATTCCTTCCCTAGGCTAAGTGTGCCATCTCCCTGTTACAAATGAAACGCTTAGGAGGGTGAATGTTTGTGTGAAGTAATCGATCAGAACTTTTCCCAGGAAGTGAGAGATAATCAAAGTACCTGCATTGTGGAGTATGGGAAGGGAGAGGGTGGCAGTTGTGTGGGGAGCTGCGATGTATGAAGCGGGATCTTCAACAGCTCATAGAGGCCAGGTTCCCACAGGGAAAAGGCAGGCGGGTCTGCTCGGCTTCTGTAAGAGCATCTTGTAAGTGTTGCTCCCCTGGGGAGGCCACCCTCCTGGCCGCCCAGGTAAAAGGCACCTTCGTGATTAGGCTGAGGCCTCGGGGCTGCTCTAGGAATCCAGACGTTAGAAGGTACAGAAGGGAAATAGCACTTGGAAAGCAGGATTCCACGGTGGCAACAGGATGCAGGGTTCATTTGTAGATTACGTCAAAGGCCACCAGGGTATGGCTTCCTCATGGAAACACAAACCTGGACGCAGGGACAGACATGTTTAGACTTTTAAACAAGTTCTTCCTGATTATAAAAGTAACCCTTAATCATTGTAGGAAAACCGCAAAAATATAAAGAAAAAAATCCTCATCCAGGATTTCATTTAACATAAACATAGTTAATATCCTGGTGGTTTTCTATCTTTTACATATATATATCTCATATATTTATATGTTAAATTATATTTATACTATATATTTTGTAACTTGCTTTTCAATTAATGTTGTATTGAGCATTTATCACTAAAATTCTTCATCAGCGTAACATAGATTTACTAATATAATTTAAAAGTATTTATCCATATGGTGTACCATAATTCATTTGACTATTTCCCCATTGTTTAACATTTAGGTTATTTTAATTTCTAGATGCACAAATATTTGTCAACATTTCTAATAATTTTTTTAGATTAGATTCATAGGCTTGGAATTACTAAAACAAAGGACACCAATTTGTTAGTATATAGTAAACAATAAAAAAAGAACAGAGGGAGAGATAATAAGTGATAGAGAGATAGAGAGGAAGGAGAGGAGGAAGGAGAGAAAGGGAGATGGAGAGGAAGGGAGAGAGTGAGAGAATTAAAATATCCTTAATTCTACTATCCAAAACAGGTCCATCCATAACACTCTTGTGGTCTGAGGCAAGTGTATAAGTGAAGGTCCACATACCATATTTAGAAAGTTGAGAAAGTCTAAATACTTAGAAGTTATAAACCCAGCTGACAGACTATTAAATATCTTCTATCCTTATGCTTGAAACAGTCTGAAAGTACAGGTTCAAGTTTAGAGTTCTGGGACTTGTTGAAGTCCTGAGCAGGAGTGTGGTAGCCTGGGGAGAGCTGACCCCAGGCTCCTGGCCACCTCCTGTCTCATCCCAGCCATGACTCAAGCCTTCACCACGAGGGCCCTGGGGTGCACGTGTGGATGCTGCAGTCCCAGGTGCAAGCACCATCTGCAACCCCTGCAAACAGCTCCTTCCTGGCCACCCGTTGCGTCTGGGGTGTGCTCAGCAGTAACACAATCTACTCAGGGAAAAGGACTCAGGAAGCTTGTGCAGCCCTAGAAATGGGAATTCCAGGGTCTTGGGTTTTAGAGTGTGTACTAGAAGGAGAATGAGCTAGGGCTTCAGGTGGGTTCATCTCTTTTGCCTTGCAGAGTTTCTGCCTCAGGGAGAGCGGCAGATTGCAGAAGGGCCAGAGTGAGGCCCTCTAAATTATGGGGCTCTGGGAAAGACCCAAGCCTAAGGGTAGTATAGAGCCAAAGAAAATCCGAACCAAAAGTTGGGAATTTTTCCTTCCAAATACATTTCCACACACACATACCTGCACACCCACAGATAAGATTATTCTGTACATGCTATTTTATTTAGGGTTGGCCAAAAGGTTCATTCTGGGTTTTCCATAACATCTTATGGAAAATCCCTAACGAACTTTTTGGCCAACCCAATACAGTCATCTTAAAAACTAGAGACCTTGTGGACATATTTCCAGGTTATTCAATACATATGTGTGAACACTTTTACTAAGATTTTGTAAAGTCTCTTCCAGTAAGGTGCTCATCAGTTTAAACCACATCCTGGCTCACACCGAGCATTTACTGTTTAATTGCTAATGTGATAAGCAAAATGGTGACATTTTATTGAGTCATAGGGAGGTTGAACACGTTTCCATATATTCACGAATCAGTCTGTTTTCGACGCACTGTCTCTTCACATCTTTGGCCTATAGATTCAAAGGCGTTAGAGAATGCTTTCAAAGCCTGTAGAAAGGAGAGATGGCGGAGGGCTATTAATGGATGAGGAGCTGGGCACCCCGTCCTCACTGCTGGTCAAGAACTATTGCTTTGCTGGAGAGCACGGAGGCAGGGAAGAGTCCCCAGAGGGACACGAGAGGAAGCAGGTGTCTGTGTAGGAGCACGAAGGATATTGGGCTTGAAGCTCCTACTATCAGGGGCACGAGACCTGCCTTCACAGAGGAAACGCTACTTGTCTCCTGACCCCTGGCCATCTTAGGGCTTCCTATATCATGATTCTGTCCTTCTCCCTCAGGAAAATAGAATTTGGCTTGTGACCTTGAGGTTATTCGGAGCACGGAAGGTGATTACGTCTGGAACACACTTCCCCGGGGGCAGGAATTGTTTCAGCCCTTCCCTCATCCTGGATTGCAGGAAGACAATACATGACAGATGTCGGCTGATGACCACGTGTGAGGCATTCAGGTAGGAAAACGTCATTCTCTGAGAGTTCATTTGTTTCGTGGGATCCTATTTGTTTGTGCGAGGAGGACTCCACAGATCCATCGTCTGGAGTCACCCGCATTTGCCAGCAGGAGCAGCTTGGGCACTTTCCTGTTCAGGAGCCCGTCCGCGGGGGTGGTGCACCAGCCACCTCCAAATGTGTAAAGCGTTTCCTGTGTATGACGACTCTCCTCTTGGGTTGCATGTAGGGGTTGACACCATCAGTGCTTTTATGATATCTTGCACTGCTTCCTGCATGAATCTTCCCTGACGGTCTTAAAGGCTCCTTGGGGGCAAGTCTCTGTCTGTTCGATTCTTGATCAGCTTTGTTGGTGGCGGGGCCACAGGAGCTGCTCCTTCCCCGCCTTGCTGTCTTTTATGCCTAGGGAAGCTCCATTTGTGTAACACACCTGGCCTCCTTCTGCCTCCTCACTCACTCTTCTCCAGGAAAGGGGGGATGATCCATCTGCTTTGTAAATTTGAGAGAAATTTCTCCCTCCTTCTTCTTGGGATCCAGCTGCCCACATGAAGCAGGTGTTCTGCTCTGCCCCTCCTCCCCCAACCCCCATGCCTTGAGTTTTACAAGACAGGCTCCCTATGTGTGTCCTTTGGGGAAGGGATGGTTGAAGAGTAAACTTGAAATTGAGGAATTATCCCGTCAACTCCATAAGATCTGCAACTCACCCCTTAATGGGTGTATTTCCTAATGAGTATTTATCACAATGCTTTTACTCCATGAGTGATAGGATGTGTTATCAGGAAAAGAAAAGGAGGCTGTAGTCATGTAAAATTGGAAAGATCTATGTTAAAGTCAAACCAGTCTACATACTGCAGGACTTCTCAGAGCCTTGAGTGTACTAATGTGCATTTTGAATCATGTGGGAAGGCTGGGGGACCATGGTATGGGATAGTATTTAGCCCCTGGAGCTACTTAGCGAAGTTACTCTTGTGGCTAAAGCTCATTTCTACCTTAAAGTCTTTGATGTTTCTCAGAACCTACAGTGAAAGGCAGCAATTTATAATCATAAGCCATCAGGTTGGAATCTGACCCCAATGGGGAAATGTCATCACTAGGATAGATATAAAGTATGTGGCAGGGAAGGAGGCCCATGGCATTCATAATACAGGCTCCTTCCTGGGAAAACCTCAGAAATAGAGGGGCTAAGGGATGAGGCAACAATCTTGTGATAAACCTGTGCAGAGGCCAGATGGATGGACCAGACCACAGACAGGTGCAGAGGGAGAGGGAAGACTTACCTCTGTCCTTCAGGTGCTTTCAGTTGAAAATACCTAGGTCAGTGGTTGTCCAGGTGTGTGACCTGGGCCAGAAGCATGAATATCACGTGGGAGCTTGTTGGAAATGCAAATTCTCTGGCTCCACCCTGGATCTTCTGAATCTGACACTCTGGGGGTGAGGCCCAGCCATGTGGTTTAATAAGACTCTGGGGGATTCTGATACACGCTTAAGTTTGAGAACCACTTGGTTTATATACTACCCAAGTCTGTATCCTGATTCAGTAAGAACCTCTACGTCTCACATTTCTATAATCAATGACTCTGGTCACTACCAGTTTCAAGATGAATTGTGTGAACAAAGGGACCTCAGAGATTTGAAAAACCACATGGCATAGAGGGAAGAACTGAGGGCCTGAGATAGGAGACCCCAATTAAAGCATTGGTTGCTGAGGGCCTCCAACAATTCATTTCATTTTCCTTGTCAATAAGGTTGAGAGATTAAAACCGGCCCTGCATGGTTCACCAGAATGTGTAAAAGGTAATTGAAAAATGGAAGTAAAGTTACTGGACATCTGTAAAGTGCTTCATGTGTGTAGAGATTGATGTTGGGTCGATACTCTCTGAATCTGATTTAGGCAAAATACAGTCTCCCTTTCCAATGAATAATTATAGTTTCTGTACAAAATCCAAAGTTGTTATGGATTCAGGCATTGCTTTTACACTGAGACTTCACCTTACAATAATCACTTGGGTTTTAATGAGACTATTGGGAGAGCTTTCCCTCCAACATCCATCATGAAGGATATTTGCTTTAGCAAGGGAAGGTGTAAAATATCGGTATCAAATTATTCTTGATGTCATCTTTAGCTTCTCCTTTAGAGAATAGAGAGAAAATGTAGTTTCTCCCTTTTAATGCCATTTTCCAAACTGAACCCTCGGTGATGAAGATGGAGGAAATCAATATATCTTTCCCTGGGAATGGTGACTATCATCACTTCTGTGTCTTTTGCCACTCTATAGATTGCTCATGTCATCAGCAACTATAACTGATTCTCCCACCTCACTCTCCCCAGCCACCCAAGAAGGCTTGAATCCAGTAAGATGGTAACACATCATTTTTACTCTGCTGGGCATTATTATGGATGGCGGAAATGAGCAAATTTGCCTTTAGGAGCAAGAGGGACCAGGTAGAATAACTAGTGAGGTAATTCTCTCTATCCCAAATGGTCCCACCCGTCACACTGTGCTGGACTCTCCACCACCAGATCATTCCTCCTGTAGGTTAATCTTTGTCACTCCTTACCGTCCACCATGAAAAGGTAGCACAAGCACTACACCCCTCTTAGAGGGTGTTAGATTTGGGGCTACAGGAAGCTTAGAGTGAGAGGAAGGGTCCTGGATCAGGGTGCAGGATCCAGTTGAGGTGAATTGGGACAAAAAACATGGGGAAAATGTCCAGAAAGGGAAAGTGGTGAGCTTTAGACTCCAGCCACTTGTCAAAGTCATGAAAGACTATCTCTGACTTTAGGACTGATACGATAACTGGCAGCAGACAGTGTTGCAGTAAAGATGTATCTATTGGCCTTTTTTTTTTTAACAACTCTATTGGGGTATAATTGCTTTACGATGTTGTGTTAGTTTCTGCTGTATAACAAAGTGAATCAGCTATACCTAAACATATATCCCCATATCCATTCCCTCTTTCATCTCCCTCCCACCCTCCCTATCCCACCCCTCTAGGTGGTCACAAAGCACCAAGCTGATCTCCCTGTGCGATGCAGCTGCTTCCCACTAGCTATCTATTTTACATTTGATAGTGTATATATGTCCATGCCACTCTCTCACTTCGTCCCAGCTTACCCTTCCCCCTCCCCATGTCCTCAAGTCCATTCTCTATGTCTGCGTCTTTATTCCTGTCCTGCCCCTAGGTTCATCAGTACCATATATTTTTTTTTTAGATTCCATATATATGTGTTAGCATACGATATTTGTTTTTCTCTTTCTGACTTACTTCACTCTGTATGACAGACTCTAGGTCCATCCACCTCACTACAAATAACTCAATTTCGTTTCTTTTTATGGCTGAGTAATATTCCATTGTATATATGTGCCACATCTTCTTTATCCATTCATCTGTCGATGGACATTTAGGTTGCTTCCATGTCCTGGCTATTGTAAATAGTGTTGCAATGAACATTGTGGTACATGACTCTTTTTGAATTATGATGCCCTAATTTTAAAGGCAGGGGACCTCTATTTACAAACAAGGGCTTGTGGAGTAACTAACTTTGCTGCACATGAAGCCATAGTGCCTCAGTGTCTCTGTGCTAGAATCACATCTCTGGGAAAAGGGTGATCAGGCTGGTGCCAGACAGGAGGTGCCCACTCCACTTGCCCAGGCAGGATTGCTTTCACCCAGCAAAGCCATCCCTAAGACCAATGTGGTTGGTTCATGTGTGAATGTTAGTTCAAGTTCAAGTCAGCTGTGCTCCATAATCTTTCGTGTTTCACCGGATAACAGGCATTTCACTGTTTCAGGGAATAAATGTCCCAGACAGCAGGGAATTGGCTTTGACTGGGACTGGGTAGAGGAAAGATCTTTCCATCTTATGGGAATGACCTGTGAGAGCCTGTCTTATCCTCATTCTTTCTGGACATGTGTCTGTCCTCAGCCAAGTTCACCAAGTTACAAAGCCATTTACTGGGTACAGTCACTTTTGTCCACATTCCATGATAGTAGCTGAAGAGCTATCTCTCAGAGAGGTGAAAGGTCTCACCCAAAGTCACGGAGCAAAATATGTCAGTCCCTGGGTAAAGTCTAGTCTTCTGGTCCCCATTCTAGTTTTTCTAGACATTGCATGGAAGTATGGATACCTAGAACAGGAAAGACTCCCTTCGGGCAAAAGGGGTCTCTTTTGAGAGTCCTGTGCACCAGTTTGGCTTTAGAGAGGGTGGGCCATGGAGGGTTAAAAAGCTAGCTTAAGGGAAATGCAGGCATTTGGAGGCAAATTGACAGCACATCCCTAGTTCTGAGGGCCACACCTGAGACAGCAAAACTTCTTTGCTGCTTTTGGTAAAACCAGAACTGTGAGGGTCTCTTTGGCCGTGGGAATTAACACCTCTCCACCATATTATCAGATGTTTCAAGTATCTTCTTCCAGTCTGCTGGCCTTATTTAAGCATTGTTTCCAATTTATACTCTTGGAGGGCAGCAATCACTTAACCATTTCTTGGTCTCCTACATTCTTGTTCCTATGCCTCACCCTTAGCAGGTGTTTCTTTTTTTTCCAAATGGGGGAGGGAGAGAGGGCTGGTCAGCTTTGCGGAAGCATCCCACACTGCCTCAGAAGTTCACCGTGCCAGAACCAGGGTCAAGGGCAAGACGTGGCTCATCCAGCCTGTGAAACAAGGACTTACAAACCTTTGAAATTGTAAGCCACAGGAAAAAGGGCATTTTACATCATTGTGTGTGTGTGTGTGTGTGTGTGTGTGTGTGTGTGTGTGTGTGTGTAGCAATAATCTAGTGAAGCAGTACCATTCCTATGTGCGATGCACTGAGATGTTCTATTCCATTCTATTTCATTAAAACAATTGCTAGCTGTGACCTGGTAAGTTGCCTTTTTCCACCGATGGGTCATAATCCTACAATTTGAGAACCAGTGCCACAGAGAACACACCTTCAGCTCCCTCTGAAACAGCCTGGAGGAGGGGGAGGCTGGGGATGGGGGGAGTTGGAACTTTAGACAGCCCAGGCGGGCTGCTTCGGGGGCTCTGGAGCCAGGAGCACACGGAAGGGACAGTACAGGGGCTCTTGCATTGGCCGATGTCCTCGTTCTGTGGATAAACAGAAGACACCAGCCTTCAGTGCCTGCAATCTGCTACCTTTCGAGAGCTTTCCAACTCAGCCTGAGAGAGGAAGAAAGGAAACCTTGATGAGAAAGAAGAAAGCAAAGCAACCTCTTCTGGCCAGCATGCCTCCAGCAGTCACAGGCTAGATGTGGCCCAGGCTTTCTTTCACCATCAGGATGGCTGTTAAGAGCAAGACATCTTACAGAAGGGCTGAGACAGAGGGACACATGATTTGGTGGCGCTCATGCCTCCTCCATCACCACATGCTCCACAGAACATGCCATCTGGGGGCCTTGATGCAGGACATGGCTGGGACTTTGGGAGCTAACTGAGCTGCTGCTAAGACAGAATGTGTCCCTGTGAGAGTGTACACTGCGTCCAGGAGGAGGCATCCAGCCCCTTCCCTTTTGAGCCTGGTTCTGCCTGTTTCCATGGGGACTGGGGAGGGAGAGACCGATTCTCTGCAAGGGGTGACTGTTAGGGGTGGGGCAGAATGCCACCTCTGTGACTGTTCTGGGATAGGGGGAGGTCAAATGATTAAGAAAAATTAGCTGGTTAGTTGACCAACTCTAGTTCCACACCCAAAGTGAGCAAAGTGCCTTGTGGATCAGGTGCTCAAAGGAATCCTTTTATTTCAGGTGTCCCCTCCACTCCTCACTGCAATAGACTGGAGTTTGGTAAGGACAGGACTGGAAAAGCAGTGTCAGCAAAGTGCAAGGCATGGTCCCAGCTTCTAAGGAGCTTACAATCCAATCAGAAAAAGGATATTAAAAACAGAAAGCTATTAATGCACAGTACATGTGAGACTGTAAGCAAATGCTAAGTGGGACAGAATGTGAGCGCTGCAGGAGTTCAGGAAAGGGAAGGTCTGTGGGGTGTGGAGGGGGCACTGAGCTGGTCAGGCAGCTCTCATCGAGACCTTGGTGGAAACGAGGAGGGAGGCCATCCAGGGGGTGGCCAGGGAAAGGCCTGGAGGTGAGGAGAAATGAGAAGCCTCGGGTGATGGGCACTGCAGATGCCTGGTAGGGTCATGATGGAGGGTGAAGCAGTCGTTGGAGATCCTTGATGCCAGACTGATAAATGTCCCGAGGGAATTTAAAATCCAGAGCCTTGGACTTCCCTGATGGTGCAGTGGTTAAGAATCCGCCTGCCAATGCAGGGGACATGGGTTTGCGTGCCCTTGTCCAGGAAGATTCCACATGCCGCAGAGCAAGTAAGCCCATGCGCCACAACTACTGAGCCTGCGCTCTAGAGCCCGTGAGCCACAACTACTGAGCCCACGCGCCGCAGCTACTGAAGCCCACGCGCCTAGAGCCTGTGTTCCACAACAAGAGAAGCCATCACGATGAGACGCCCGGGCACCGCAACAAAGAGTAGCCCCCGTTCGCCAAAGCTAGAGAAAGTCCCTGTGCAGCAACGAAGACCCAACACAGCCAAAAATAAATGAATAAATAAATAAATTTATAAAATCCAGAGCCTTAATCGTTCTGGGACATATGTGGCATGTGCCACAGATATAGGTGGAACCAGGACAGGAAGTGTGTACCTGTGGCTGGGAAGCCACTGCAGGATATCCGATGGAACTGGACTCAGACTTCCAGAGGTTGAGGCCACTGGGAGTCCTTGGCTCCAGGAGGACAGATCTGTGAGTGGCAGCTGGACACGGTGAACAGAAATAGTTCTGGAAGCAGATAGGCCTGTGTTCATACTCTCGCTCTGCCAGCTTCGAGTCATGAGATGTCGGTAACCTCTGTGGGCCTCAGTGTCCTCGTCTGCAAGAAGGGAGGCAACACAGTAGTCCATGCAGGAAACTGTCAAATGGCAATGGGATGGGTCTGGCATAATCTTAGACCCTTGTTATGATCCAAATGTTTGTGTCCCCGAACCCAAAATTCATATGTTGAAATCCTAATGTGATGGTATTTGGAGATGGAGACTTTGGGGTGATTAGGTCATAATGGCGGTGCCCTCATAAATGGGATTAGTGCTTTCATAAAACAGACCCCACAGAGCTCCCTCACTCCTCCCACCATGTGAGGACACAGTGAGAAGTCAGCAATCAGTGACCTGGAAGAAGGCCCTCACCAGAACCCAACCATGCTGTCAACTTGATCTTGGACTTCCAGCCTCCAGAACTGTGAGAAATACACTTCTGTGGTTTACAAGCCACCGTCTGTGGTATTTTGTTTTAGCAGCTCAACAAACTGAGGCAGCTCTTAATAGAGTAATTATTATTATTATCATCATCATCATTATTATTACTACTACTACTACTCAATTCCTGTTTCTCTAGCCTGGCTCCTACCTCCTAATTCAAAACGACAGGATGCTACCAAGTTTGCCCTATTCCAGAGGTCACCCAGGGGCGTGTCACGTGAAATCAACACAAGGTGGCTATCAGGCACCATTCCCCTTCTTTGACAGGAGGGTCACCACATCTGATGGGAACAACAACCATATTCTGCTGGGTCCCACGAAAGTAACAGGTCTGCATCAATCAAATGTGTGCAACTGACACCAGAGGATAGGCGGGGACGGGAAAAGCATTGACCTGGATGTGGAGATGGAAGGAGGAACGTCAACCTGGCCTCATTCTGTTTAATTTTTTTAAAATGTACTGAGTGCCTTCTCTGTGCTTAGAATTGTTCCATCACTATTTGTTATTGTATTGGAAGCACAGCCATTCAACAGTTGATCAGGTAGTTAACTATTAGAAGCTTATTATGAGTGAGTTAAGAAAACATAAATATTATGCTTTAGATAATCCATAAAAAGAGGATTTTGTTCTTAAGGGGAGCTTTGAGTGGGAAAACTCATGTGCTCTTGCGAGAAATGAAAGCACGTCCCTACTGACTCTGTTGTTCACAGGCATCGAGCGATACCTGCTCTGTCTTCACTTCTAAGGGACCCGTTGAGTAGCTGTGATGAGTGCTGACCACCTGGTCCATGGGAACAAAGACATTCCAGCATCCTAAAGCCTGGGATGGAAGCAAAGAGATGCTCTAAAGAACGAGATTTCTCTTATTGCTTTAGCTCTATGTCTCCATCAAAGAGGTTTTGACAGAGGGGTCTTCTCAGAATGAAAAATGTGCATAGGGCTGGAAATTAGGGAATTGCTATCTGCAGCCTTGTTTCTTTGGGGAATTGGTTCTTCCTCATGATTTATTTTTCCACTTTGAAATATTTCATTCATTCGTCCCACATTTCATTCATGGCATTGCATCAACATGCCACTATGAAAAACTGGGCCAACTTAATTTTTTTTCCTTTAGCACTAAAAAAAAGTTTCCCAATTCAGTCACATTAGGTTCTTTTCCCCTCCAAAAAGTGTTTTCTTATTTGAAATGGATTTTAAAAACAATAAACTGGAAGATACAGGGAGAAAAAAGCTCTATAATGATCCCAGTGTAACATATATTTAGTTAGCAGCTTGAATAATATCAGAACGATGTGGCTGATCATACCCACAGCTCCTTTGAGAGCACTGAATGAGATCATGTGCATAAAATCACTTTGACAAGTATGCAGTGCTCAGAAAGGGATTTTGGGGGAGCAAAATGGGAAGAGCCCAGGCTCAGGGGCCAGACACCTGGGTTCTAATCTTGACATCATTATGTACTTGCCCTTTGGCCTTTAGTGAGTTATTTATCCCTGTTAGTTGGGAGTTATGGGTATGGAAGAGTGTTTGGGATATGACGGACTCAGCTAATGGTAACCATTATTATTATGCAAAGGCAAGGCATTACTATCATCATTATAATGATTTTTAAAAAGATTATTTTCAGTCTTAGAATGAGTCATGTGGCCTTTCTGCAACCTTCTTAATGATACTTCATTCGGGTTGGTATCAAAATGAGATTGTGTTCCAGGACTATTGCTATTCGTGGGAGGTAAGGCTAAGGAGTGCAAAGCAACAAGAGGCAGTTCTTCAAGGTTAAACCTTGACAGGGGATAATACCTGAAGCGGCTAAAAGTTAATTTTTCTCTAATTGAAAACCCTTGGGTTCACTTTAGTTCATAAAAGTTCATACCATTTACACTACACCAGGTACTGGGAATGCAAATAATATACCTCAAGAGGTCCCTGACCAGAGGAAGCAGATGTGTAACCACAGAATAATATAGGAAGTGCAATGATAAGGAGATATATATGGCTTCTGGGTAGAATAGAGCCAGGGCATAGGACTCCACAGTAGGATGTCCTTAGCCACTTTTAACAGAAAGCTTGACTAAAAATGGCTTAAATAATAAAGAGATGCATTTTATGTAAAAAGAAATCCTAACCTAGGAAAGCCCAGAGCTGGTTCATTTAGTGACTAAACACAGACCCAGTTTTTTTCCATCTTCTCACTTTGCCATCCTCATTCAGTATATGGTCAAAACTTCCCTCATGATCACAAGATGGCTGCAGTAGCTCCAGACATCAACAGTAGCAACAGACTAACATCAAGGGAAAGATAAAGACTTGTTTCTTCCTTATGTATCAGGTTTGTTTTTTTTTAATGTATCAGTTTTTAAGAGTGAAGAAAACTTTCTAAGAAGTACCTCTTCCTGAACAGCAGGCTGCTCCTAACATTTCCTAACCAAGTCACCTGGCCACTTGTGAAAAAATCACAGTAAAAAAGAAGGGCAATGTCAAAAACAGCATTTAGATTTATTAAAATTTATCAAGTCATGGGAGAAGGAGGAGACCTTAAATAAAACTGGGGCTTTGACAGCACTAAAGAAAATAAAAGTTGGTCTTTAGGCAGTCAGCCAAAAGAATCTTCAACAGCATCTAACTCAGCCTTGGGGTGAAAGAGTAGGAACCAGGAAGGCTTTCTGGAGGAGGTAATACCTGAGCTGAGACTATATCCTTCTTACTCAAAGTGTGGACTGTGGGCTAGCAGCATCAGCATCACCTAGGGGGTTGCAAAAAGTGCAGAATTTCAGGTCTGTCCCAGACCTACTGAATCATAATCTGCCTTTCTTACAAAATGCCCAGGTGACCCATGTACATATTGAGGTTTGAGAAGCACTGATATAAAGCCTGAATAGGAGGTAGCCAAGTAAAAGTATTTGAAAATGGAATGGGGCTAGGAAATGGAAGAGAGAACTGCCTGAACAGACATGGTGGAAGAAAAAGTAATATAAGACATTTGGCTGACTACAATGAGCTCTAAGTTGTGGAGTTTTAGATACAGATTCCAGTGTTTTAAAATATTCATAAAACTAAATCCACCCAATTTTACCAAAACAAGTATGTCCCTGAAGAATTTGGAAGAGTGAATTGAATGCATACTCTGTTGCAAGCACTGTTCTGTTTTTGCATATAGGTCATTCTGTATAGTGCTGTATAGATTCTTTCATTTATGTGTGGCTAATTAACAACCTACTTTAGAACTTAAAACATTGAAACAACAATCCTTTTACTATGTCTCACAATTTTATGGTTCAGAAAATTGGGCAGGGCTCTGCTGGATGATTCTTCTGTTTCAGATGTCTCAGCTGGGGTCATTCAGTGATATTCATCTGGTGGTTGAGCTGGTATTCGGGGTCCAAGGTGGTTTGACTCACATGCTTGGTGCCTTGGTAGAGTGGCTAGAAGGCTGGGTTTGGCTGTGTTCCTCTTCCTCTCCTGTAGTCTTACTGCCTCTCCATGGGGCTTCTCCAGTCAGACAGAGATGGTGAATACTACCAGTTCTTCACAAGTTTAGGCCCAGAACTGGCAAATTTTGCTTCTGCCCTATTCTGTTAGCCAAAGCCATAATAAATCAGCCCAGAATCAAGAGGAGGGGAAATGAGATTCCCACCTTTCAATCGGAAGAACGTCAAAGAATTTGCAGCAATCTTTAATCCACCAAATACTAATTTACTTATTCCCCCAACAACCTGGAGATAGTTACAAGTAATTAGTTTATAGATAAGGAAATGGAGGCATGATGTGGTTAAGTAACTTGTGCAAGGTCAATGTTTAGTAAGAGAGAGTATCAAGATTGGAACCCAGTCAGTCTGGCTCCAGAAACCATATTTACCCACAGTTCCACTATTGTCTCTTCTGAGGAAGGCCACACATACCAAAGAATTTAGAGAGAGTATGTTTCTATAGTTTTAAACCACAAGGAAGGTTATAGCTCCTTTCTCTGAAGAGCCATTTCATGAGTCTCCTGCTGGCTAACTCATTCTCCATGACACATGTGTTGAATAGCCCACTTACACTGTTAATACCCTGGTTTGGTCTCCACATTTTTAAAGAGCTTTTGATCTCTTCTTTCTGCATCCAGTAACCCTAGTCTGGGTGTGGAGGATCCAGCAGCAGATTAAATGCATTTCCAATAATGAGAAGCCAAAACCCTGCCTTCACTGCCCCCACTACTCTCCTGGATTGTTGACAGATTATTTACTGTGTTTGCCTTGACTTGAGCTATTTAATTTTTCCAAAACAGATGCAGCTGATTGATTAATGGCACTCCCCACTAAAAGTCAGAAATGTCAGCTTAGAATGACGCTTAGAATCAGTGTCATTCTGGACGAGAACAATGGACATGGCTGAGAAACAGGGACTTGTGCCAAGTATTCTTGAGGCTAGGAGGTCATGTGCCACTTTTCTGCTAAGAGAGAGATATGTATATAAGGGCAAAGGAAGCAGGAGTTTGGGGGTTGGGCATGTGCTAATAATAGGATGGATCACATGACACCTAAGTCACCTCGAAAGAGGCTTAGTTGGTGGAGGTGAATTAAAGTGCTCGGAATTAAGGACGTTTCTTCAAATATCCCCCGATGTGTAAAAATAGACTGAAGGAAATACATGTGTGATGAAGAGAGAATTGCGCCCTTCAGAGGGCTTTTGTGATATTCTAGGGAGTAATTAGGAGCAGTTCCCACTCAGAATTTTCGAGGTGCAGTCAAGTTACAAATGCAGGGGCCACCCATTTAAACATTTTTAAGAACATCAAGATGGTGACAGTGGAGCATTGAACAAAGCACGGGGCCCTTCTTAGTGCGAGGCGTGTGGGACTGTGCAGGTTTACGCCCATGAAGCTGGCCCTGGTTAGGAGAAGCCGGAGCCCGATTTATTAGTGGATCTGACAGTGACCTGCGAGGCTGGCCCAGGTGACACTGTGCAGGGAACAATCTGTTTAGGAGCTTGTGTCCCCTCTATGACCCCCTCCTCTGCTCCTCCAAGCCTCCTCCCTTCTCAGTTACCCAGAGACCCCTGACTCTGTCATCCCCGCGCCTCAGAAAACCTGCCTGCAGGAAAGGATCCAAAAAGTTCCAGACACTGAGGTGTAAATGACTGATAATATTTGGAGTGCTCCCCCTACGTGTTGGTATTTTTACAGAAATTTAAGCCTCAAGCAAAGCAATGATGGAATTTCAGGTATTATCTGGTTCATGGGAAAATTAAATTTTTTTTTATGCTGGGAGATTTGCCCAGAGCCCTTGAAATCACACTGTTACAGGCACCCACTTATTTTGGCAGTTGTGGAGGCTGTGGCTCTGTGCTCTTGAGGGCATTTATCCCTGCGGGTGCAAGTTACGTCCTCTTCTTTTGTGAATGGAGCTGGAGGGACCACCCCCTCCTCCCCTGTCCCTAGTCTGTACAGTAGGACATGCTTAAACACTGTCCGCAGGAAACGTCTACAGGCTGAATTCCATTTTGGTTGCACATCTGTAGTCTGTCTCTCACTCCTCCCTCCTCCTCCTCCTCCCCTCCCCTCCCCTCCCCTCCCCTCCCCTCCCCCCTTCCCCCCGGCCCCTCCATGCCCCCTCAGCTCTCTCAGAGTGCACGGCTCGTGACTTGGCGGGCCTGAGCTGTGCTTCTTTCCTTGACACTCTTTCTGAATATCAGCGATACCTCCGGGGTTGCCTGCACACAGGTCTCTGGGCATTCACTCCCCCGAACCCCCAGTGGGCACTAATCTGGTGAGGGTCTAGCTGCTAGAAGGGAAGGGTTGGGGCTGGGAAGTGCCACTCTGGACATCCCAAACCAGGCTTTGTCTTTCTCTTGGGCCTGCTGTGGATTGCTTATCCTTCCCCGGGCTTAATGTCAAAGGAAACGCCTTCTACAACCACGAACCACTGGGGCCTCCCTTATCTTTCTGATTGACTTGGCTTCTAGGAATTGCTTGTGGCTTACAAAGCCATGGCATGAGCCCAGGAGAAAACCATTTCAGTCGCACAAGGGCAGACAGAAGCCCGGCCTCACAGAGGAGGTTAATAATAGAGCCCAGCCTAGAGGCAGTCCAGGAAAGCCTTTGGAATTCTCTGTCTTCAGATATGCTTGGACCTATCCATTTAGAAGTACTTTTTTCTCCAGGCCTGTCTCTGTGGCAACCTGGCTCTAGAAAGAAGGTGATTGCAGTTCTGGTTTTGAAACCTCGGGGGCTATGACTGTTTTAGGATTTGAAGCTAAAACATATTGAGCAAATAAAAACCTCTGACTCACCAGGAATCTTCACTCTTTGTTTTCAGACACATCAATCGGTCTGTCAACAGCATTGACTGAGGGTCTATTCTGTGAAGAACCATGGACTGGGTACTGTGGGGAGACTTGCAGAACCGTGTATTAATAGTTTCATTCATCCATCCATTTATCTGGCCATGTAATTCAATTTAGTGAGTTGAGTCAAATCAGAAATACCCACTGTGCCTTACTAGCCACAAAACCCTGCCTTCGAGGGCTGCCGGAAATATAAAGATAGTAATGTATAAAAAGTAATTCTCAAGGGCTTACCATCTAATTGGGGTGATGGCAAAGGCAAATACATAAATAGATTAGACCAGGCAAAGTATGATAAATATAATGAGAGAAGTTGACCAGAGGTGTTTCAGAGATTCAGAAAAGTGACCTGTCACACAGAGTTGGAAGAATTACAAAAGGCAATTCCTTATTAGGAACTCATTATTAGGCATCTTAGGTATTCATTAAGTATATGTTGAAAATTGCTCAATAAGATGGGCTTGGATACGAGCCTTGAACCATTGGTAAGATTCATAAGCAGAGGCAAGAACAAGGCAAAGACATCGTAGGTGGCAGTTACCACTAGTGGCAAGTCTGGTGAGATCTAAAGGGAAAGCAAGCTGTTCTGTTTATTCACCAATCATCTTTCCTTCATCCCTTCATCTGTCCAAGATGTCACACTTGGCTGTGAGGGGCACACCAGGGGTGTGACCCACCCTGAAGAAGCAGTGAGTAGGAACTAGAAAGTGTTTGCAAACAAAGAAGCAGCATAGTGAGTGGGGCTAACAGAATGGAGGTGTGGAGTTTAATGACAGATGGGGCAAGAGCCAGAGGTAGAACCCAAAACATGGCCCAGAGGCCAGAAACTGGGCAAGCCAATGAGGCGCCTGCATACAGACACCCCAGATGTGGTCACTGAGTCCCTGTGACTCAATCTCCAGATGGGCACTTAGGCCTGGTGCTAATTATATATTGATATTAAACCCTTGCTGTGTGCCCAGCATTGTGCCAGGTGAGAAAAAGATCCAAGAGAAATACATGAAATGGTCTTTGTCCAGACAGAGCTTATAATCCAGTTGAGCAAATGAGGGTAAATAGAAACAAAACAAGTGGAGCATATACATATGAGAACAACTGTGAGTATACACATAAAGGACAAAAAGTTGTGGGAACTGGGAAAGAGCAATTGCAGACCCAACTCATTTCATAAATGTTGAAGGGGTGCCTTGTTGCTCTAGGCTCTCTCGGGAAGCACGTTGGAGGAGGTTTTTTTTTTCTAAAGTAGAGTTGATTTACAATATTGTGTTAGTTTTAGGTGTACAGCAGAGTGATTCAGTTATACATATATGTGTGTATGTCTATATATTTTTTCAATTCTTTTCCATTATAGTTTGTTACAAAATATTGAATATAGTTTCCTGTGTTATACAGTAAATCCTTGTCATTTATCTATTTTATATATGGTAATGTGCATCTGTTAATCCCATACTCCCAATTTATCCCCTGCACCCTTCTGCTTTGGTAATCATAAGTTTGTTTTCTATGTCTGAGAGTTTGTTTCTGTTTTGTAAATAAGTTCATTTCTAAAATATACAAACAGCTCATACAACTCAATAATAAAAAAAACCAAACAACCCAATCAAAAAATGGGCAGGAGATCTAAATAGACATTTCTCCATAGAAGACATACAGATGGCCAACAGGCATGTAAAAATATGTTAATTAGAGAAATGCAAATCAAAACTACAATGAGGTATCATCTCACACAAGTCAGAATGGCCATTATTAAGTCTACAAATAATAAATACTGGAGAGGGTGTGGAGAAAAGGGAACCCTCCTACACTATCGGTGGGAATGTAAATTGGTGCAGCCACTATGGAAAACGGTATGGAGGTTCCTTAAAAAAACTAAAAATAGAGCTACCATATGATTCTGCAATTCCACTCCTGGGCATATATCTGGAAAAGACAGAAGCTCTAATTCAAAAAGATACATGCACCCCAGTGTTCATAGCAGCACTATTTACAATAGCTAGGACGTGGAAGCAACCTAAATGTCCATCAACAGAGGAATGGATAAAGAAGATGTGGTACATATATACAATGGAATATTACTCAGCCGTAAAAAGGAATGAAATAATTCCAAATGTCAAATATCATATGATATCACTTATATGTGGAATCTAAAAAAAATGATACAAGTGAACTTATTTACAAAACAGAAATAGACTCACAGACATAGAAAACAAACTCATGGGTACCAAAGGGGATAGTGGGGTGCGGAAGGAGAGATAAATTAAGACTTTGGGATGAACAGATACACAGTACTATATACAAAATAGATAAAGAATAAAGACCTACTGTATAGCATAGGGAAATATATTCAATATCTATATTTTATATATATATCTAGCTGAATCACTTTGATGAACACCTGAAACTAACACAACATTGTAAATTAACTATACTTCAATTTTAAAAAATGGTTATAAAAAACAAACAGAAAAACAGTATGGTATTGGTGAAGAGATAGAGGAAGAGATCACTGAAACATAATAGAGTCCAAAATTAGACACGTAAAAATATGTCCATTTAATTTTTGACAAAGGTGCAAAAGCAACTCAATGAAGAAAGGAGAGTCTTTTTAACAAATGGTTTTGAAACAATTGACATCCATATGCAAAACAATAAACCTTGCCCTATACATCAAACCTTATTAAAAAATTAACTGAAAATGGATCATAGACCTAAATGTGAAATGTAAAACTTTTAGAAGAAAACATAGGAGAAGATTATCAAGACCTAATTACAAAAAGTTCTTAGACATGACACCAAAAGCATATCCATAAAAAAAATTTATAGGTTGGAGTCTTTCAAAATTAAAAACTTTTCCTCCAAGAATGAAAGACAAACTATAAAATGGGAGGAAATATTTGCAAATCACAATTCTAATAGAGAACTTATATCCATAATATATAAAGAATTCTCAAAACTCAACCAAAAAAAACCCAAACAACCCAACTAAAAAGTGAGCAAAAGTTTTGGACACATCACCAACAGATATAAAGTTGGCAAATAAAAGTTGCTAGACATCATTAGCTATTACAGAAATGCAAGTTTAAACCACCATAAGATACTACTACACATCTATTAGAAAGGTTATAATAAAAACTACTGGCATTACCAAGAGTGGGCTGGTGAGGATGCAGAATAACTGAAACTCTCATACATTACTGGTAGGAATGCAAAATGGCACAGCTACTCTGGAAATTAATTTGGCAATTTCTTATAGTTAAACATAAACTTATTACTTGACCCAGAAATTCCATTCCAGGGTATTCACTCTAGAGAAATGAAAATATATATTGACATAAGAACCTGTACACAAATGTTTAGAGTAGCTGTATTCATACTTGCCAAAAACTAGAAACACCCCAAATGTCCTTCATTCAGTGAATGGATAAACCAACCTGGTACATCCTTATAGTGGAATACTACCTAGCAATAATAAGGGACAACTTATTGATATTATGCAACAACTCTCATGAATCTCAGGAGCATTCTTCTGAGTAAGAAGCCAATCTTAAAAAGTTACAAACTATATAATTCTATTTGCGTAACATTCTCAAAAGACAACACTATAGAGATAGAGAACCCACCAATGGTTGGCAGGTGTTAGAAATGAGAAGAAGCTGTCTTAATTTTGTATGCATTAAAATTCATAGACTTGTACACCGAAAGAAAAAAGCTAATTTCGCACTCTGATAATTTAAATACTAGAATTTTACAAGGCAAAAATCTCTATTTTCAAAAACAACATTAGTTATTAAAATAAAAGAAAAACAGTGAGATCTCATTTTTATACCCAACAATATAGCAAAAATTAACACATTTGATAATAGTGTTTATCAAGGTAAGTGGTTGAGGGAAATAGACTTGTGGGAGACTAAATTGGTAAGTCATGTAAAAAGATAATTTACCTAGTAGAATATGAAATATTTATACCTTATGACCCAGTAATTATAATTATTATGTAGAAAAACACTCATATACACGCCCAAGAAGGTTTAGACAGATCTAAATTCTGGCATTGTTTGTAGTCACAAAGAGTTGAGAACAACCTAAAGTTCATCGGTAGAAAGATGGCCAAGCATACGTATCAGCACTCTGGAATACAATACACCACTTAAGAAGAATGAGATAAATCTAATTGTAGCGGCATGAAAAAAGCTGCAAGACATATTTTCAAGTAGGAAAAAAGCAAATTGCAAATCAATGCATACAGCATATTACCATTTGTATATTTTAAAGAAGTATTTCATAAGTATACACACATATAGTAATATAGTAAAAGGCTATGAGATACATAACCAATTAGGAACAGTACTGTCTTCTGAGAATTAAAGGGGATTGGGAGCATCTAAATAGATTTTGGGTTTTTTCTTTTTTTTAACATCAAAAATGTATTAATGCATTACTGGTGTGCTAAAAACAGAGCCTGTTACATCCCAGCCTTATAAATGAGAGCGCACAGAGCAGAAAGCCCTCAAACATACCTTTGCTTTTGCTGGTAGGTTTTCTCTGCATGGAATTGTCTTTCAGGAATCAAAACAAGAGCTGCTTTCTTGGGAAAAATAAAAATTTTTTATTTTTTAAAAATAAAAAGTTTCCTGATTCTCCATCCACTCCAGTCCTCCTCCTGTGCTCCTGTAGCATCCTACAGATAACTCCATCAAAGCCCTTGCCAGTTTACTTTGCCAACAATTTGTATGTCCCTTTTCCTCACCCCTGTGTCATACTCATCTTTGGGTTCCTAGTGCTGGCACAATGCCTGCTAGGTGGTAGGTACCCAAAAGTGCATGTTTTTTAAAATGAACTCTTGAACTGTTTACTAATCTATTTCAGATAAAAGTAAGATCTTGATCAGATCCAGGTTGAGAATTCTCCTGGAGTTCGTGATTTACTTCTATCATTCCTATTTCCATCATTTCTATCATTCATCATTTCTATTATTCTGTCATTCAATCACAGGGGAAAATGGGCCAGGGGTAAAGTGTGCTGATCAGTCAGAAATCCAGGGGGAAAAAAATTCCCAGATTTGCAGCATTTGCTGATGTCTGTGGTGTAAACATTCCCATCACAGTGGATTTCAAGCTACTAACACAATGCTACGTAAAAGTGGGTTGAGAAGAGATGCACAGTATTGGTTCTCCAAAGCCCGTGCGAGCCACGTCCAGCACACCACTGGCCCAGGAGCCCCTCGGACCTGCTCAGCCCCTAGGTTATCAAGAACAGCAGGCGGCTGGTGCTGTGAGCAGCTCTGTAGGTCGAGGCAGACGTTCGCGGGCTCGTGCCTCTACACCCCTACCTGACCATCTCTGACTGGTCGATCCTCAAAGGCTTGCTCAAAACTCACCTCTTCTGTTTTGTACTACGTTTTAGATTCCACGTATAAGTGATATTGTATAATACTTGTCTTTCTCTGTCTGACTTACTCCACTTAGTAGGATCATCTCTAGGTCCATCCATATAGCTGCAAATGACATTATTTCATCCTTTTTCTATGGCTGAGTAATACTCCACTGTATATACACACTACATCTTCTTTATCCATTCATCTGTTAATAGACATTTAGCTTCATTTAGGTTGCTTCCATGTCTTGGCTATTGTAAATAGTGCTGCTATGAACACTGGGGTTCATGTATCTTTTTGGAGTAGAGTTTTCTCTGGATATATGCCCAGGAGTGGGATCCCTGTATCATACGGTAACTCTATTTTTAGTTTTTAAAGGAACTTCCATACTGTTTTCCATAGTGGCTGTATCAATTTACATTCCCGGGACTTCCCTGGTGGTGCAGTGGTTAAGAATCCGCCTGCTAATGCAGAGGACCCAGGTTCGAGCCCTGGTCTGGGAAGATCCCACATGCCGCGGAGCAACTAAGCCCGTGTGCCACAACTACTGAGCCTGTGCTCTAGAGCCTATGAGCCACAACTACTGAGCCCACGCGCTTAGAGCCTGTGTTCCACAATAAGAGAAGCCATCACAATGAGAAGCCCGGGCACCACAACAAAGAGTAGCCCCCCCTCGCCACAACTAGAGAAAGCCCGCCAGCAGCAACGAAGACCCAACACAGCCAAATAAAATAAAATAAAATAAAATAAACAAATAAATAAATAAACTTATTTAAAAAAATTTATATTCCCATCAAGAGTGTAGGAGGGATCCCTTTACTCCACACCCTCTCCAGCATTTATTGTTTGTAGTCTTTTCGATGACGGCCATTCTGACTGCTGTGAGGTGATACCTCATTGTATTGTTTTGATTTGCATTTCTCTAATAATTAGCAATATTGAGCATCTTTTCATGTGCCTGTTGGCCATCTGTATATCTTCTTTGGAGAAATGTCTATTTAGGTCTTCTGCCCATTTTTTGATTGGGTTGTTTTTTTGTTATTGAGTTGTATGAGATGTTTGTGTATTTTGGAAATTAGTCCCTTGTTGGTAGCATCATTTACAACTATTTTCTCCCTGTCTGTAGGTTGTCTTTTCCTTTTGTTTATCGTTTCCTTTGCTGTGCAAAAGCTTTAAGTTTAATTAGGTCCCATTGGCTTATTTTTGTTTTTATTTCCATTACTCTAGGAGACAGATCCAGAAAAATATTGCTGTGATTTATGTCAAAGTGTGTTCTGCCTATGTTTTCCTCTAGGAGTTTTATAGTATCCAGTCTTACATTTAGGTCTTTAATCTATTTCAAGTTTATTTTTGTATATGGTGTTAGAGAATGTTCTAATTTCAACCTTTTACATGTAGCTGTCCAGTTTTCCCAGCACCACTTACTGAAGAGGCTGTCTTTTTTCCATTGTATATTCTTGCCTCCTTTGCCATAGATTAATTGACCATAAGTGCTTGAGTTTATCTCTGGGCTTTCTATCCTGTTCCATTGATCTAGATGGCTGCTTTTGTGCCAGTATCATACTGTTTTGATTACTGTAGTATAGTCTGAAGTCAGTGCATGTGATTCCTCCAGCTCTGTTCTTCTTTCTCAAGATTGTTTTGACTATTCGGGGTCTTTTGTGTTTCCAAACACATTTAAAAATTTTTTGTTCTGGTTCTGTGAAATATGCCATTGGTAATTTGATAGGGGTTGCATTGAATCTCTAAGATTGCCTTGGGTAGTATGGCCCTTTTCACAATATTGATTCTTCCAATCCAAGAACAAAGTATATCTTTCCATCTGTTTGTGCTGTCTTCAGTTTCTTTCATCAGAATCTTATAGTTTTTGGAGTACAGGTCTTTTGCCTTCTTAGGTAGGTTTATTCCTAGGTATTTTATTCTTTTTGATGCAACGGTAAATGGGATTGTTTCCTTAATTTCTCTTTCTGATCTTTCGTTGTTAGTGTATAGGAATGCAAGAGATTTCTGCATATTAATTTTGCATCCTGCAACTTTACTGAATTCATCAAAGAGCTCTAGTAGTTTTCCGGTAGCGTTTTTAGGATTTTCTATGTATAGCATCATGTCATCTGTGAACATTTCCAATTTGGATTCCTTTTGTTTCTTTTTCTTCTCTGATTGCTGTGGCTAGGACTTCCAAAACTATGTTGAATAAAAGTGGTGAGAGTGGGCATCCTTGTCTTATTCCTAATCTTAGAGGAAATGCTTTCAGCTTTTCCCCACTAAGTATGATGTTAGCTGTGGGTTTATCATATATGGCCTTTATTATGTTGAGGTATTTCCCTCTATGTCCACCTTCTGAAGAGTTTTAATCATAAATGGATACTGAATTTTATCAAAAGCTTTTTCTGCCTCTATTTAGATGATCATGCGGTTTTTATTCTTCAGTTTGTTAATGTGGTGTATCACATTTGAGTACTGTAACTTTATAGTAAGTTTTAACATCACGTAGTTGGAGTCCTCCAACTTTATTCTTTTCAAAGTTGCTTTGGACATTTTGAGTCCTTTGCATTGTTATACAAATTTTAGAATCTTCTTATCAATATCTGCAAAAAGGCTTGCTGAGATTTTGATTGGCACGGCATTAAATCTATGCATAGATTTAGGCAGAATTGATATCTTTATTATGCTGAGTCTTCCATTCCATGAACATGATATGTATTTCCATTTATTTAGGTCCCCTGATTTCTTTAATCATCGTTTCATAGTGATTCTGATTCTTTATACAGATTCTGTACATGTTTTGTAAGATTTATACCCTTGTAAGTATTTCATTTTTTGAAGGTATTGTAAATGGTATGGTTTATTTCATTTCAGTTTCCAATTGTACATTGCTAGTATGTAGACATACAATAGCCCTTTTTGTGTTGACATTGTATACTGCAACCTTGCTAAACTCAGTTCATTCTAGAAGTTTTTTTGTAGAGCCCTAAGATTTTCTATATAGATGATCATATCATGTGTGAATAGGAACAGTTTTATTTCATCCTTTAAAATCTATATGCTTTTTATTTTTTTTCTTGCATATTGCACTAAGACTTCCAGTATTATGTTGAATGAGAATATTGAGAATAGATATCCTAGCCCTCTTTCTGATCCTAGGGGGAATTCATCTTGGGGGAAATCTTTTAGTATTAAGTATGATATTAGCTTAAGGTGTTTTTTGTTTTATAGATGCCCCTTGTTATGTTAAAGAAGTTCCCTTCTCTTCCTAATTTGATGAGAGTATTTATCATAAATGGATGCTATGTTTTGTCAAATGCTTTTCTGCATATATTGATAAGATCCATGGTTTTTCTTCTATAGATGGTTAGTATGGTAAATTATATTATAGATTTTTGAATTTTCCATCAGACTTGTGTTACTGGGATAAATCCCAGTTATTTGTGGTGAATTGTTCTTTTTATATATTGCTGTATTTTATTTGCTAGTATTTTGTTGATTATTTTCCATCTATATTCATGAGGAATATGAGTGTGTAGTTTTCTTTTCTGTACCATCTTTTTGTAGTTTGGTAGCAGTGTAATGTTGGCTTTACAAAATGAGTTGGAAAGTATTGCCCTTCTGTTTTGTAGAGGAAAGTCTTTAGAATTAGTGTTATTTCTTCTTTAAATGTTTGGTAGAATTTTACAGTGACTCCTATCTGGACCTGGAGATTCTTTTTTGGGAAGATTTTAACTTCAATTCAATTTCTTTAATGGTTGTAGGATTATTCAAGTTATCTACTTCATCTAGGGTGAGTTTTAGTAGTTTGTGGTTTATAATGAATTGTTCTATTTAATCTAAGGTATCAGGTTATTGTGCAGAGTTGCTTGGAGTGTTTTTATATTATCCTTTTAGTATCTGTGGGGTCTGCAGTGACATTGCCTCTTTCATTCCTGATATGGGTAATTTGTGTCTTCTCTCTTATTTTTTTGTTAGTCTTGTTAGAGACATCAATTTTATTGATTTTTCTTTAAGAACCAGCTTTCAGTTTTAGTGATTTTTCTCTATTGTATTTCTGTCTTCATTTTTATTGATTTCTGCAGTTACCTTCACTATTTTCTTCTGCTTGATTTGTGTATATTTTACTCTATTTTCTAGTTTCTTAAGGTAGAAACTTAGATTATTTGATACCTTTTTCTCTTTATAACATAGGCATTTTAGTGCTATAAATTTTCCTGCAAGCACTGCTTTAGCCACATCCCACAGCTTTTCATATGTTGCTTTTTTTTTTCATGCAGTTTTATTGAAACTTTGACCCTCTTTGAATCATGGGTTACTTAAAAATTTTTTGTAAATTAAAGTGTAGTTGATTTACAATATTATATTAGTTTCAGCTGTACAACATAGTGATTCAGTATTTTTATAGATTATACTCCATTTAAAGTTGTTATAAAATATTGGCTATATTCCCTGTGCCGTACTATATCCTTGTATCTTATTTATTTTATACGTAGTTTGTACCTCTTAATACCCATGGGTTACTTTTAAGAGTTCTAAATTTCCCAGTGTTTGGAGGCATTCCTTTTAAATTCTATTTATTAATTACTAATATACATCCAATATGGTCAGAAAATATACTTTGTATGATTTCAATTATTTTAGATTTGTTAATGTTTTATTTTATGACCTAGATACAGTCTATCTTGGTGAATAATCCATCTTCACTTGGAAAAAAATGTGTATTCTGCTGTTTCTGGTTAATAACTAGGTCTAGCTGATGGATGATGTTGGTCAATTCTTTTATTTCTTGTTGATTTTCTGTTTACTAGTTCTATTACTGAGAGAGGACTGTTGAAGTCTGCAACTATAATTATGTGTTTGTCTACTTATTCTTTCATTTCTTTCAGTTTTTGCTTCATGTATTTTTGAAGCTCTTGTTGTTAGGAATACACACATTTGGGATTGCTGTGCCTTTTTTGGTAAATTGATACATTTACTAATATGTATTATTTTTCTTTAGCTTTGGGACCTTTCTTTGCCATGAAGCTTACTTTGATATTAATACAACCACTTGTGGTAGGCAAACTCTAAAATGGCCCCCAATGATCTTCACCTTCTTATATTTGTGCCCTTATGTAATTCCCTCCTCTTGAGGGTAGGCTGACCCTAGTTACTTGCTCTTAACCAGTAGAATTCAGCAAAGGATGTCATATCCATAATTAAGTCACAAAAGATTGTGATTTTTATCTTGCTAGCAGACTCTCTCTCTTTTTCTAGCTCTGATGAAGCAAGTTGTCATGTTGGAGAGGCCTCCATTACAAATAACTGAGGTGGCCTTGAGCCAACAATCAGTAAGTAACTGAGGCCATCAGTCCAGCAACCACCAAAGATTTGTATCCTGACAACAACTGTAATAGTCAGGACTCTCTAGAGAAACAGAATCAATAGAATATATATAGATAGGAATTGGCTCATGCAATGTGAATATGATTTGTCTGGGTGTGGATTTCTTTAGGTTTATCCTGTTTGGGGTATTTTTGAAACTTTAGGTTTTTGTCTTTTGTCAAACTTGAGAGGTGTCCAGTCATTATTTCTTCAAATACTTTTTCAGAACTTCCCTCTTTCTTATCCCCTTCTAGAACTCTGATCACAGAAATATTAAACACTTTGTTGCTGTCCCACAGGTCCTTGAGGCTCTGTTCTTTTTTTAAAATCATTTTTCTTTCCGTTGTTCACACTAGAATATTTCTATTGATCTGTCTTCAAGTTCACAGACTCTTCTGTCATCTCCAATCTGCTAATAAGTCCATTCAGTTAATTTAAAATTTTTAGTTACATTATTTTTCAGTTCTAAAATTTCCATTTAGTTCTTCTCTTTATCATCTATTTCTTTGCTAATTCCTTTTAAAAAAACATTTGTTTCAAGAGTGTTTGCACTGCTCTTTTAAGCATTTTAAATTATTTTTATAATTTTTAAAGATCTTTGTCAGATAATTCCAATATCTGTGTCATCTCCTTGTTGGTGTCTTTTGATTATCTTTTCCCACATGAGTTGAGAACTTCATGATTCTTCACACATGATTTTGAGTTGTATTTTGAATATCAGGTTATGAGATTCTGGATTTTGCTTGAATTATATGGATATCTATGATATTTTTGTTTTTGTTTTGTTTTAATTGATGATTAGATTTAGACCACAAGTTCCCACTTGCCTTCTGTAGGCTGTGGTTACAATGTCAGTTAAGTTTTCATCTTTGCAATGCTATCCAGATCTGTCCCATGAGTGTGCTACCAACTGGTCATTCTGGGACCTGGGTGGAAATCTATTTGTTAGCTCAGTTCTCAAAGTCTTTGATATGTTTATTAGGATTAGATTCAAGCAAGTGTGGGTTTGCGGTGAGCCTAGAATTTCATTGGGTTACTGTTTTGAGCTCCTCCCTCTCTGCCATCTCCCAGTACTTCGCAGTTCCTTTCTCAGTTCCTTTTGGTTTTCCAACACTGCAATTGCAGTGTGTCTGTGGCCAAGTGGTAGAAGGACAGAAAGAATGCCAAAAACAAAAAACAATGAAATTTGGCCTTACCTTCATGGAATCCCTGCTCCACTGAACGGTGAAGAAAGTTCTTCTCCCTTAGAAGTTTGGTTCCTGCAGGCTACCATTGCTGCTGTTATTATTGCCATCCACCATCACCACCACTGTAGGATTGCCTGGAGGGTGAAAGAGAATGAAGAAAATGGAAAGGGGAAGCTGAAGAATTTAATAACTGATAGGTCAAGGGCTTCCTTGACAATTTTTCTTTCTCAAAATTGTCCTTACTGTTCCTGGCATTTGTATGAATTTTAGAATCAACAAATCTTTGGGATATTGATTAGAATTGCCTTTATAGATTAATTTGGAGAAAATTGTCATGTATACAATTTGAGTCTTCTCATCCATGCACATGGTATATACCTTCATTTAGCCAAGTCTCCTTTTATATCCTTCAGGAAAGCTTTATAGTTTTTGTTAATGAAGATTTTGCATACATGTTATGAAGCATAAACCCAGATATTTTATAGTTTTGTTGATATTTTGAAGGGTATTTTTTCTATTTTATTTTATGCTTGATTAATTTAGGTATATGGGAATGTTGTTGATTTTTTTATGCCAATCTTGTATCCAGGGTTTTACTAAATGTACTTATTAATTCTAGTAGTTTTTCAATTAAATTTTTTAGTTTTTTTGGTACATGATCATATTTTCCATAAATAATGACTGTTTTTATATCTTTTATTTCCTCTCTCTCACTCTCTTTCTCTCTCCTTTTTTGTTGTTGTTATTGTTATGATGATTAGGAATACCAGCATAGACTTAAATTTAGAGAGGAGAGAAAAGATCTTTATTTTATTCCAATTTTATTGGAAATCCTTCTAATGTTTCACCCTTAAGAATAATGCTTGCTATAAATTTCTAATAGATAGCATTCATCAAGTTCAGGAAGGTGTTTTGTATTTATGTTGGCTAATAATTTTTTAAAAATCACAAATAGATATTGAATTTTATCAAATGATTGCTCAGCATTTATTCAGATGTTTGTAAATTTTAAACCTATTAATTATTTTCTAATGTGGAACTATCCTTGCTCTCCTAGGATAAACCCTACTTTGTCATGATGGATTTCTTTTTTTATACACACCAAGATTCAATTTGTTAATGAGTTATTTAGAACTTTTGCATCTATACTTATAAATGAGACTGGCTTATAAATTTTTTCTTGTAGTGTTTTTAATCTAGTATCTGAGCATCAAGAGAAGGAGTGGAAATAAATGCAAAAAAATATATTATTCCTTTTAGAAAACTCACAGGGCTTACATTAGAAATACATCTCAAGGAAAAGCTAGATAAAGTCAATAATCGTATTCATAATGTGAGTATTTCCTATGAGCCCCGTTCAAAGTATTTTATGTAAATATTTTATTTAATCTTAAGAACAAGTCTATGTTCATATGATGCAGACAGGGAAACTGAGGCTCAGACCTCATTAATTGCTGAAGGTCAGAAACGGTGAACTATCATGATTGGAAGTGCTAGAAACCTAAATGACAGCTGCGGCAGGACAAAGAATGTAGTAGTTTGGTTTACAGACTTTGGGGAGGCAGAGTCAGTGGGCCTTAGGAACGAGTGCCAGCTGATGGGAAACAAACGTGTTTGCCTAGGACAGTCCCCCAGAGACAGTGTGCAGGGGCCACTGGGAGGTGATGGGCTTCGGCCCCCACTCTGCAGCCAAAGCAACTCTGCTGTCACTCTGTTTTTACATTTAGTTTGACAAAGTGTGTTGAGCTGGACTAGTTTGGAAACCATTGGCCCAAAGGTGATAGATTTGATACAATTGGTTCACAGTTGAGCAGAGCAGTCACAGACTTGGATTCTGAAATCAGACAGACTCTCACATTTACCAACTGTGTCCTTGGGGCCGGCTCCTTAATCTTTCCACACCTCAGTATCCTTGTGTGTAGTCGGGATTAATTTCATTTGTAACAAACTCAGATCTGACTAAGAGATTTTCTTTGCTTTACTATAACTGAACATCATTTCTGCCTTGAGCCTCAGTTCTACAGATGCTGAAAACTTTGTCACAGTTAATGGAGAGTAAAATCTGTCATTCATCTTTTCTTCCTGGATGGCATATGGTTTGGGAGGTGAAGTGGAGAGTGGGTAGAGGTTAGTTATGGGGCATCAGATCATGGGGAAGGTGTGGTCCTCAGCTGTCACCTGACCATCCTGATACCTGTGACTCCAGGCTGTTTCCTCTGCTCTCCAATGCCAGCATCCATCCTCCTGGCAGCACAGAGACACCCACAGTCCTGGCTGTTCTCTGGTCTACAGGCTACACCTGTCATTCTCTATCCTTCACATCCCAGCTGTGAGGCCACTTCAGGTCTCTTAGACCTCTCTCTGTCCTGAGTCTCTCTCAACTACACAGGTAAAAAGATCTGTATCTACCCAAATTCCAAATCTGACTTTTAGGAGTAGGCATAAATTTTGGAGTTCAAATGCTAAGAACACTTGTTTTTTTGTTTTGTTTTCATTTTTTATTTTGGTTTTTGTTATCCTAATCCAACTCCAAGTGCTGTGAATGTCAAGGAGTATTTTGGGGGCAAGCAGAGGGCGACTAGGTAAAAAAACCATACAGGTGAAAAATCAATTGGTAAATATTTCGTAAAACGATTCTGACACAGAGATAATAACAGTAGTTACCTTTTAGGGCCATTGTGAGAAATAAATGAGACGGTGTATATAAAGATGCCTGGACCAAACAGAAGATCCTCAAAATGTATCCCCTATTACTATCATTAGCTCTTGTCCCTAGGGTTGTAGCCCACCTCTGTGTCATCCACTTGCCCTGGGTAAGGTCTGCACCCACCTGGATTATGTATGAATAGCGGTAATGAGGTGTTAGAGGCAGAGGGAGGGGCAGGGAGTTATGGGTTCATGGCAATAGCTCCGTTTTCTTAAAGGCTTCGGTACAAAGCCTCTGATACAATTTGTTAGCCCACCCAACCCTGCAAATCGGAAATTGGGTTTATATTTGATCAATTTGGCTGGGCCACTGAAGCTTCATGTGTCAACAGCAGCACCGACTTATCTTCATAAAGCTCTCCAATGCCCAAACTGCTGCTCCAGCTTCTGGTTCACACCTCCCGCGATCTTGAACTAGAAAGAAATGAGTCCACACTTCTGGGTGTTGTTTCTGGGTCTAAGCCTGTCATAGAGAACTCTGTCAATCTTTGGAAACAGTGACATCAGTAGCTTGAGAGAGAAACAAATACAGCAGCATCTGAAGCTGGTGTTTTGAAAAATCACTTTGTTTTTCATCATTTGCTTTTAGCTTGTAAAGTACCCCTCAACCATGGAAAGTTTTGAATATTTTAAGGCAACCCTGTTTCAGGATTTGTAGTAAATGCTCAAAAAAGAGCAACACCTTGAAGGGGTGTTACAGTTATACTTATAAATGAGATTCAATATCTTCAATAGTTTGGGTGGGTCTACTTGGGCGTGAGAACACAGGCACCAGGACTACTTAGTAGGAATAAATTCTCTAATAATCAGAATGACAGCAATTTGGAATTTTCTGCCTGGGGTTAGGGGTTGGACTTTGAAAGAGAAGATGGAATAAATGATCTAGAGAAAAGGGAGTGGCCTGTGGAAGATGGTGGATAGCTGGAACTGGGGGACCACAGCTAATGAGAAAAGCCCATGGGGAGGAATGGCTGGTGACTTTTTCAGACAGTGATTCCTAGCATTGAAATTTAAGTAGATTCCTGTTCTGGTCTGTGCCATCAGCCCCCACCATTAGTTTGGGTCTGATACAGGTATTGCCTTGGGGAATTAAATGAAGAGTTGTACTCCAGAGTTGGAACCATTTGGCCAGACAGTACACGAGAGAGAACCATGGTGGGTGTCAAGATGCAGAGAGCACACAGCCCTCCACCCAAGCAAGAGGAAGGAACAAGAGGAAGGAAGCAGAGAACCTGCCCTCCGCACCTCCCCGAACTCTCCTGGGCAGCATTAGGGATCTGGAGAAAGGCACTCAGTTCGTGGGAGAGGGACTTGAGCTGGTTCATCTGCTTATAAAATAATGTGTTCACATTCGTAATGTTTCTGAATCACAGTGGACGTGCAGGAGCTAGTGAGTAAGCAGAGCTGATGGCCTACGTCTGTGTCCTGCACACTTTCCTTGTTCTCTACTTGCTTGAATGCCTTATGTTTTTAACATTATCCAAAACTTTGGGGGTGAGAAACATTTTAGGAAAGTAGTCCTCTAGAGTATATAGAATCTACCAATTTCATTTCCAGAACTCAGTTTGACTTGGCCAAAAGAGGTTGCTTTCACCTAAGTGTCCATTGACAGATGAATGGATAAAGAAGATGTGGTATATATTCACAATGGAATATTACTCAGCCATAAGAAAGAATGAAGCAATGCCATTTGCAGCAACACGGATAGACCTAGAGATTATCATACTAACTGAAGTAAATCAAAGAGAAAGACAAATATGTTATATCGCTTATACATGGAATCTAAAAAAATGATACAAATGAACTTATTTACAAAACAGAAACAGACTTACAGATATCGAAGACAACTTATGGTTACCAAAGGGGAAAGGGGCGGGGTTAAATTAGGAGTTTGGGACTCAAATATACACACTACTATATATAAAATAGATAACCAACAAAGACTTAATGTATAGCACAGGAACCTATACTCAGTATCTTGTAATAACCTATAATGGGAAAGAATCTCAAAGAGAATATATATATATATATATACATATATATATGTATATATATGACTGAATCACTTTGCTGTACACCTGAAACTAACACAACATTGTAAATCAACTATATTTCAATAAAAATTAAAAAATAGAGGTTGCTTTCACTTACTTATAGGGTCCTGCAGGAGTATCAGCGAATGAAGACATGTCAGTTAGTAGGACTGGGTATCAGTACAGGCTCACACCAAGGAAGAACAGCCAGCACAGGCCTGAGTGTTTTTCATTTCTATAAATAGGATTTTTGAGAGAAAATGAATGAACATTTTTATTCTTATTGCACAAATGATATGAGTGAATTAAGCTACTTGTTTTCAGTGGAAGGGCACATTAGACAGGGAAGAATAAAACCAGATCTAGTTCTTGTCCTACCAACAACTGATGACCCTTGACAATGCCCCTTAACCTTGCTTAGCGGTGTCCTCTGTAAAATGACAGAGGTTGTTCTTAGTTATCTCTAAGGTTCCTTCCAACTCTAATTTTCTATGATTTAAGAAAGTTATAACAGATACCCAAGTGTGTACAGTCTGTTAATCCAAAGATTCTCAAATTTCTATGTTCACAGCATCCTTAGTGTCTTAGTGATATTTTTCATAGTGCACTGAGGCCAAAAGAAATACCCCCAAATTCCATTTGTGAAGTGGTTTGGTCCAAACAACTTAATAAGTACCTATGTCCTAATAATTTAAGCCATTTGAAAAAAATAATAAATATAAATGGAAAGAAAAGGTGATATTTTATTTCATTCCTACATGATCATGCTTACTTACTCATGGGGGAATGTGAGTTTGGAGCACAGCATGACTTCTCAAACCATGGAATCCAACTGGACCCTAGCATTCTCATTTCTTCTTCCACATTGTCTTTCTCTCAGTACTTGATTTTTATCATAGCAACCACTAAAACCTAGTTTCTGCAAAGATCCGATGTCACTGAAAGGAATGTAGCACCATCTGTCTTGAAACTGTGAACCTCAGACTAGTAGTTTATGTAGTGCCTAAAAGCTATTGCTAGGTTTCCTAGAAAATTAATAATATCCTAGAGCGAGTTTGCTGCATTTCCCTGGGTGCCTAGGTACACAGTTTGGGAAGCATGGCTTCAATCAATGTTTGAGGTCTTCCATTTTCAATGGAACCATATGCACCTCCCTGTTGCAGACATTTTTGGTACCCATGGGCCAAGCACAGAATAAGACGGTTCTCAAAAATTCAGTGCAATGTCTCTGGGAGTCCTGGCCTGTTGGTAAGTAAGGAATCATCCGGGTGATGATCTTCTCAGTGCCCCAGCCTCAGGTGTGTTGGTGACATTCCAGAGACAAGCAAGTGTCATCCTTACTCCACCGCAGGCACTGCTCCCAGGCCACACACTGGGCTTTGTCAGCCCTTGGAAGTCACCACTGTTCTCTGGAAGGCCGATGGATGACTCGGCTGTCACATCCTCCTACACATCAGCAGGCTTAGCCCCTTCTCCCAGACCACTTGCTGTTTGATGCCAGGGAGATCAGCCTTCTCCTGACTAATTTTCCGTTAATCTCCCCAGGGGGCTTCACTTCTCTTGCCAGCCGTCTGATCCATCACTTCAGCCTTCCTCTCCCTAGCACCCTCAGTGCCTTCACATTTGCGCTCCACCACGACAATCCTGCCAAACCTCATCCTTGCATCCACCTCACCACTTGCCTCATGTCTTCTCTCAACTGGATTCAGAGGAGGTAATCCCCCAAACGGGCATCTTAGGGCCACCCCAGATGTCTGATCTGTGGTCTCAGCTGGGCCCTCAGGTTCCTGGGCAACCCTTTAATATAGCCAAGTAAATTTTCCCAGCTCCCAGCAAAACATTCCACAGTTCCTTTACTCTCTTCTCTCATCCCGGACTATTGCTCAGCAGGTAACCTGCCTTCTAACTCATAGAGCATTCAAAGCTCTCAGAAAAAAGCACTAAAGCTCTGTCTTCACCCATAAACATTCCATTTTGCACCTACCCTCTCACTTCATCCCTCCAGGCTGGGAGGAAGAGGTGTTGCCCTCCTTGCCTAAGGCTCACCCTTGCTCTGGGGTCCCAAAGCCATTCCTTCCCGTGACCCATGGTCCAGCATCTGACTCCACTGGGCAATTCCTCTCCCTCCTGTAATTTCAAATTCTTCATCTTTACGGCTTCCTGCTACATAGCCTATGCATGTGTTCAAGTCTCCTACTTAGTCAACAGGCTCCAACAATGTCCTTTCGATAACTGATGCCTGATTGTCTTGCTCCCATTGGCAGAGAAATTCCCTGAAGAAGAGTCCACACTCACTGCTTCCGTTTCTTGACCAACCGCGTGCTCCCCAGCCCCCTGCAGGCAGCCCCAGGCCCCCACTCTCCTCTTTAGCCCGTCCCTCACTCCACTTGGCCCCCGCCTAGCCCTCCAGCCACAGGGACCACATGCAACTCTCAGAAGAGGCTGTGCAGTCCATGGCTTTGATGTTTCCCTTGCTCGCTTTCTCCCTTGTCCCTCTGGCAAGCAGCGCGTACTTCAAAACATCCTCTGAGAAGCCCTTCTGGACCCTCCTTCCTCTGCCCACCAGGGGGAAACGGTCAGACTTCCTTTGTGTTCTCAGCTGTCCTTCCAGCCACAGTGTCTGTGGCCATTTACTCTCTGTGTTTCTGTGCTTTTCTCCAGCAAATATTGTAAGCTCCTGGAGAGCTGGACTGTGTCCTAATTGTACCTGCATTCCCAGGGCCACGCATACCCTGTGTCCAGCGAGTGAGTGGACGTAGTTGGTACAGGCAGCGATAACTCTCGGCTACCCAGGGCAGTGGGGTTGGTAACATCCTTGTAGCAGATGTTTGATCTCAAACAATTGCTTCTAGGTTTCTCATTATTTCTGGGCACTTTATAGATGCTGTCTTATCTTTCCTCATAGCAACTCTATAGTACTATAGCCCATGTTTGACAGATGAGGAAACAGAGGCTCAGAGAGTCTCAGTACATTTTCTCTGGTCATACAGCTAATAGTGGTAGACGCAGGATTCCAGCCCAACTCCGGCCCCTTTGTACACACCCAGGCACCCCGACATTGCCCAACTAGTGTATGCTCACTGACTGCCCCCTCATTAACTGTCAGCTTTTAGAAACATAATTAAGACACCAAGTCAGAAGCAAAAGCATTAAGTAAAGCATTCAGCTCCTAATAGAGCCATAAATGCTTGTGGGTTATCAATGATTGGGGCCAAGAATTCGTGCTATAAATATCGCCTGTCCATTGGCTTTATTCTTGTTAGTTTAACAACTATTCTTTAACTAACAAATCAACCTCGCCAGCTAAGGCTGCATTGAAACCTGAGACTGGGGCTGGATGGATGGGAGGGAACCCTTCCTTCAAGGAAACTTGGAGAAGCCTCTCTTGTCTCCTGGGCCCATCAGTTCAGGCCCTCCTCCCCCCACCATCCCTTTTTGTTTAGTTTGACCTTGGTCACTGATGACAAGGCTTCTTTTCCTGCCAAACCAATCAATAAGCTAAATAGACAGAAGATGAGTATTTAGAATATGGGAAGCCAAACTCAAACACAGATAGGTTATCAGTCTAGCCCAGAGCAGACTTCTGAGCAAATATTTCATTAACAAATTTTTCATGGCAACTTGCATGTTAAAAAAAAAAAAAAAAGAGGGGAGAGGGAGAGAAAAAGAACAGTGGTGGTCGGCGGGCGTGGAGGTGTGGCGGTAAAGAGAAAGGCTGCTGAATCTTTGAAGCTGAACTGCCCCAGAGAGCAGGGAGAAGGGTGGGGTGGCAGAGAGAAGCCCCTCAGGAAGGGGAGCCCCAATCCCCTTAAAACCCTTCAACTTCTAGCCTCCCTTTCACGGCAGGGCTGCCATGTGTAATGCATCTTCAGCCATCTCCGGGCGCTGGAGCTGGTTACGTCTCCTGGATACAGACCCCAGCCTGGCAGTCAGCGGCTGACTGTGGAGCCCTGGGCTGGTCACCCAGTGAGGGTGCTGGGAGGGGAGAGGAGATACGGTCCCTTGGGAGCCCCACAGGGGAGATGGGGGACAAAGGGAATACTAAACATAAACAACTGTAATCAGAGCAACTTTTTTGGGCTCCCACTAAATTTTAGGCACCTGGAAGGCTATTATGTTACTCCTCATAACCACGCCTAAGACTGTGCTAAACTCTGGCACACATGCCCATTGGTGTCTGTTCTGATTGCTAAATATTTTGAATATCATACCCTGTTCACAACAACTCTTTTTTTTTTTTTTTTTTTAAACATCTTTATTGAAGTATAATTGCCTTACAATGGTGTGTTAGCTTCTGCTTTATAACAAAGTGAATCAGTTATACATATACTATATGTTCCCATTTCTCTTCCCTCTTGCATCTCCCTCCCTCCCACCCTCCCCATCCCACCCCTCTAGGTGGTCACAAAGCACCGAGCTGATCTCCCTGTGCTATGCGGCTGCTTCCCACTAGCTATCTATTTTACATTTGGTAGTGTATATATGTCCATGACACTCTCTTACCCTGTCACATCTCACCCCACCCCCTCCCCATATCCTCAAGTCCATTCTCTAGTAGGTCTGTGTCTTTATTCCCGTCTTGCCACTAGGTTCTTCATGGCCTTTTTTTTTTTTTTTTTTTCCTTAGATTCCGTATATATGTGTTAGCATACTGTATTTGTTTTTCTCTTTCTGACTTACTTCACTCTGTATGACAGACTCTAACTCCATCCACCTCATTACAAATACCTCCATTTCATTTCTTTTTATGGCTGAGTAATATTCCATTGTATATATGTGCCACATCTTCTTTATCCATTCATCTGTTGATGGACATTTAGGTTGCTTCCATGTCCTGGCTATTGTAAATAGAGCTGCAATGAACATTTTGGTACATGACTCTTTTTGAACTATGGTTTTCTCAGGGTATATACCCAGTAGTGGGATTGCTAGGTCGTATGGTAGTTCTATTTGTAGTTTTTTAAGGAACCTCCATACTGTTCTCCATAGTGGCTGTATCAATTTACATTCCCACCAACAGTGCAAGAGTGTTCCCTTTCCTCCACACCCTCTCCAGCATTTATTGTTTCTAGATTTTTTGATGATGGCCATTCTGACCGGTGTGAGATGATATCTCATTGTAGTTTTGATTTGCATTTCTCTAATGATTAATGATGTTGAGCATTCTTTCATGTGTCTGTAGGCCATCTGTATATCTTCTTTGGAGAAATGTCTATTTAGGTCTTCTGCCCATTTTTGGATTGGGTTGTTCGTTTTTTTGTTATTGAGCTGCATGAGCTGCTTGTAAATCTTGGAGATTAATCCTTTGTCAGTTGCTTCATTTGCAAATATTTTCTCCCATTCTAAGGGTTGTCTTTTGGTCTTGTTTATGGTTTCCTTTGCTGTGCAAAAGCTTTTAAGTTTCATTAGGTCCCATTTGTTTATTTGTGTTCTTATTTCCATTTCTCTGGGAGCTGGGTCAAAAAGAATCTTGCTGTGATGTATGTCATAGAGTGTTCTGCCTATGTTTTCCTCTAAGAGTTTGATAGTGTCTGGCCTTACACTTAGGTCTTTAATCCATTTGGAGTTTATTTTTGTGCATGGTGTCAGGGAGTGTTCTAATTTCATACTTTTACATGTAGCTGTCCAATTTTCCCAGCACCACTTATTGAAGAGGCTGTCTTTTCTCCACTGTATATGCTTGCCTCCTTTATCAAAGATAAGGTGACCATATGTGTGTGGGTTTATCTCTGGGCTTTCTATCCTGTTCCATTGATCTATATTTCTGTTTTTGTGCCAGTACCAAACTGTCTTGATTACTGAAGCTTTGTAGTATAGTCTGAAGTCAGGGAGCCTGATTCCCCCAGCTCCATTTTTCGTTCTCAAGATTGCTTTGGCTATTCGGGGTCTTTTGTGTTTCCATACAAATTGTGAAATTTTTTGTTCTAGTTCTGTGAAAAATGCCAGTGGTAGTTTGATAGGGATTGCATTGAATCTGTAGATTGCTTTGGGTAGTAGAGTCATTTTCACAATGTTGATTCTTCCAATCCAGGAACATGGTATATCTCTCCATCTATTTGTATCATCTTTAATTTCTTTCATCAGTGTCTTATAATTTTCTGCATACAGGTCCACAACAACTCTTAAAGTGCTTTGGTTTTAATTTATGGCTGAGGAGCCTGAGATTCAGAGAGGTTAAACAACTTGTTCAAGTGTGCACAGCTGGTGAACTGCCGAGGCACAATTGGGAACTAGGCCTGATTCCAAAGACAAGCAGTTTTCCACTCCTTTCCACTGTTTCCCTAATAGCTTTAAGAATACTTTAAAGGCAAGGTTGGGAAAACACGGAATTACTAATATTCAACTCTTGTAAGCAAGTGCTGAGGGAAAGAAAGAATGAGTAGACTAAATTTTCAGTCCCTTGTGTGATGTGATCCTTCCTACCCTGGCTTGTGTAAACCCTGCCTCCTGGAAATCCCTTCCCCTCTTCATCTGAATTCACATGCGTCCCATTCAGGCCTCAGCAGTTAATCACCGCACAGGAAAGCTTCCCAAAATGGCCTGTGCTATTTGTTCTTATTACTTTCTATTTTTTCTTCAGAGCACTTACAACAATGCTAATTAAATATCTTTATGTGCAATTTATTGATGAATATGCCCCAGATAGACTGTAGTAGTACTACTACTAATAATAATCATAATCATAATAGCAGCTAACCTCTATTCAGTGCTTACTACAAACCTGGCACTCTCTTAAAGGCTTTACATATGTTAACTTATTTAATTAATCCTCTTGAGGATACTGTGAACACTGTGAAGTAGTAACTGTTACTGCTGCCATTTTATCGATAAAGTAACTGAGGCGCATGGAGGTAAAGAGACTTGCCCAGTGCTACTTAGCTAGTGAGTGAGTGAGTGAGTTACAGAGCAGGATATGAACTCAGGCGGGCTTTGGTTCCAGATCCATGCTCTTAATCATGATGACAGGGCCACAGATTCCTCCCACCTTGGTATGTACACTTCTTAGAGGTGGAGTCTCTTCCACCTCTTGAAACTGAATGCTCCTGTGATTTGCTTTAACCAGCAAAATGCAATAAAAGTGATGTTCTGTGTATAACCGCCAAAGCTAGGCCTTAAGAGGCTTTGCAGCTTCTGCTTTCTCCCTCTTGGAATGCTGCCCTGGGACCATCTTGTAAGGAAGCTGGCCTGGCCTATAGTTGCCCGCAAGGCCGTGTGGAGGAAAACTGAGGCAGCCCAGCCAACAGCCTGTACCAGCTGCCGGACACGGTGCTAGAATGAGGCCATCTCGGACCTTGCAGCCTAGCCAAACTTCCAGCTGAATGCAAGCATGTGATTGAGCCAGCCAACCCACAGAATCATGACAATTAATAAGTCACGGTTGCCCTGAGCCACTAAGTTTTGAGAAGTTTTATTGCACAGCCAAGACTAACTTTGCACGCAAGAACTGTCTTGCTCGGGTTACGTCCCTAGTGCCTAGCGGGATGTCAGGTACATAGTACTTTGACAGTAAAAATGTGTTGACTGCGTGAATAAACAGAAGTGGGGTTGAAGCAGGAAGACCCCCCAAAATATGGTGACTAACTCTAAGATATTGTGGAATTCATTCTACGTGACATACTTCAGAATTTCAGAACAGATGGTAATTTTAAAATACTGGCACTCTTATTTTTCTGTAGATGCTTTCAAGTTCTTATTGACCTAATTTCAGAATACCTTATAAAGTCATTTGTTGCCATTTTAATTTTTTTCTCCTTTGTATTCTTTTCTTTTTTGGGCTCTTCAACCATTAACGATATAACTTCATAGTTATTTCTATGATTATTTGATCAATGTAATCTCCCCCCTAGATTGTAAACTCAGACAGAGCAGGGGCCTAAAATGATTTTGCTCATGGTTGTAACCCTTGATCTGGTTCATACTGTGGCCTCAATATGTACACACATACCTTGGAGATACTGCAGGCTCATTTCTAGACCACTGCAATAAAGTGAATATCACGATAAAGTGAGTCACACAAATTTTTTGGTTTCCCAATGCATATAAAATTTATGTTTAAACATATAAAATTTATGTTTATACTCTATGGTAGTCTATTAAGTGTATAATAGCATTATGTCTAGAAAAACCAATGTACATTTCTTAATTTAAAAATATTTTATTGCTAAAAAATGCTAACCATCATCTGAGCCTTCTTCAGAGTCCCAATCTTTTTGCTGGAGGAGGGTCTAGACTCGATGGTGACGCTGCTGACTGATCAGGACGGTGGTTGCTGAAGGCTGGGGTGGCCGTGGTAGGTTCTTAAGACTATAATGAAGTTTGCACATCAATTGGCTCATCCTTTAATGAATGATTTGTCTGTAGCATGCAGTGCTGTTTGAGAGCATTTTGCCTACAGAATTGCTTTCAAAATTGGAGTCAATCCTCTCAAACCCTGCAACTGCTTTATCAACTACGTGTATGTAATATCCTAAATCCTTTGTTGTCATTTCAACAATCTTCACAGCATCTTCACCAGCAGTAGATTCCATCTCCAGAAACCACTTTCTTTGCTCATCTATAAGAAGCAACTCCTCATCTGTTAAAACTTTATCATGAGATTGCAGCAATTCAGTCCCATCTTCAGGCTCCACTTCTAATTCTAGTTCTCTTGCTGTTTCCACCACATCTGCAGTTACTTCCTCCACTGAAATCTTGAACCCCTCCATGAGGGTTGGAATTAACCTCTTCCAAACTTCTGTTAATGTTGACATTTTGACCTCTGCCCATGAACCATGAATGTTCTTCATGGCATCGAGAATGGTGAATTCTTTCCAGAAGGTTTTCAATTGACTTTGCCAAGGTGCATCAGAGGAATCACTATCTATGGCAGCTATAGTTTTAAAAAATTTAATTCTTAAATAATAAGACTTGAGAGTCAAAATTACTCCTTGATTCATGGGCTGCAGAATGGATGTTGTGTTAGCAGGCATGAATACAGCATTAATCTCATTGTATATCTCCATCAGAGCTCTTGGGTGACCAGGTGCATTGTCAATGAACAGTAATACTTTGAGAGGAATCTTTTTTTCTGGGCAGTATGTCTCAACAATGGGCTTAAAATATTCAGTAAACCATGTTGTAAACAGGTGTGCTGTCATCCAGGCTCTGTTGTTCCATTTATAGAGCACAGGCAGAGCAGATTTAGCATAATTCTTAAGGGCCCTGGGATTTTCAGAATGGTAAATGAGCACTGGCTTCAACTTCAAGTCACTATCTGCATTAGCCCCTAACAAGAGAGTCAGTCTGTCCATTGAAGCTTTGAAACCAGACATTGACTTCTCGTCTCCAACTATGAAAGTCCTAGATGGTATTTTCTTCCAACAGAAGCTGTTTCATTTACAATGAAAATCTGTTGTTTTGTGTAACCACCTTCAGTGAAGATCTTAGCTAGATCTTCTGGATGACTTGCTGCAGCTTCTACATCAGCACTTGCTGCTTCCCCTGGCAATTTGATGTCATGAAGACAGCTTCTTTCCTGAAAACTCATGAGCCAATCTCTCCTAGCTTAAAACTTTCCTTCTCAGCTTCCTCACATCTCTCAACCTTCATAGAACCGAAGAGAGTTAGGGCCTTGCTCTGGATTAGTCTTTGGCTTAAGTGAATGTTGTGTGTCCTATCCAGGCTGCTGAAACTTTCCCCATATCAGCAATAAGGCTGTTTCACTTTCTTATCATTCATGTGTTCACTGAAGTAGCACTTTTAATTTCCTTCAAGAACTTATCCTTTCCATTCACAACTTGGCTAACTGTTTGGCTCAAGAATCCTAGCTTTCAGCCTATGTCAGCTTTCAATATGCCTTCCTCACTAAGCTTAATCATTTCTAGTTTTTGATTTAAAGTGAGAGATGTGTAACTCTTTATTTCACTTGAACACTTAGAGGACATTGTAAGGTTATTAGTTGGCCTAATTTCAATATTGTTGTGTCTCAAGAATAGGGAGACATGAGGAGAGGGAGAGAGATAAGGAACGGCTGGTTGGTGGAGCAGTCAGAATGCACACAATATTTATGGGTGAAGTTTGCCGTCTTATATGGGCTGTTCGTGGAGCCCCCAAACAATTACAATAGTCACATCAAAGATCACTGATCATAGATCATTATAACAAATCTAATAATAATGAAAAAGTTTGAAATGCAAAAATTACCAAAATATGACACAGAGACATGAAGTGAGCAAATGGTGTTGGATAAATGGCGCTGACAGACTTGATTGATGCAGGGTTGCCACAAACCTTCAATTTGTAAAAAATGAAGTCTCTGTGAATCACAATAAAGTGAAGTGCAATAAAACGAGGTCTGCTTGTACTGTTGAATGGATTGAAATAAAACTGTGAACTTCTTTATTTTAATTTCCAGTTTCTTCAGGCTGGTATGAAGCTCTAATCTGCATTTTTGAGTTTTCCTTTTTAAATTCTGAACTGTAAAATGCTAGAGGTGGTAGAGACCTCTTTGGCAGGAACATCAACTTTAAAGGATAGCATGTTGTTTCCTCGTCACACAGCTAGCTTATAGCAGAGCCAGGACTTTAATTCACATCTTCGTCATCCATCTACTTTACATTCTCCCCAACTGGTAGACATTGAAGTCCCCAATGTACAGATGGACAAACTGGGGCAGAACCCGTGCCAGACCACAGATTATTCATCTCTCAGCTGAAGGCTGTCTCTGGGAGTCCAAGCTGACTCTAGGGTTAAGCTTCTGACAGCTCTAAGTATTTTTTCCTCTTTCATGTTGCTCTCAAATATATTTCTATCCCCGTCAGACCATCCCCCTTGTTCCCATTTAACCTGAGAAAGTTAAACCCACTTTTGATCATCATGTGAAAATCTGAGGCAAAGTGCTTCCTTCAAGGCAGATGTTTGGAAACGCTGAGCTGCAGGCGCTCAACTTGTCAAGTAACTTTTCAAATGATGAAAAAAGGGGAAAATGTAGGTCAGGAAGCAATAAACTATATTCACATCCAATATATCCTTCTGCTTAAGGAGCTGACTTTGAATCTCCACCTTTTACTAAAATGAAACAAAAATCCAAATCCAACCCAAAGCATTACAGCTTTAAGTACTGAAAGTATTTATTATTTCTATTCAAGTAATCCAAAAGCATAATCTCAAGAACATCTCTGCTCCAGGAATGTCTCAAAACACTGTGGATTTGGTGTGATTCCTTTATCCAGATGTTTGTAGAAAAGACTCTGGATGGCATGTGGGGAATTAAAGATTTATTTTTAATATTTGAGAAAAGTCATATTTCTAAGAGCAGTGAGCCTTCTAATGTGTCCTCAATCTTCGCTGCCTCTCTGCTCTTTCTCGTATTGTTGTCTCAAGTAACAGCTCTATTCCTCCGAATTACCAGCCTATGGGTTTTATTCCAATATACTTAGATATTGGAAGAATAAGGTCGTTGAGGTACTTTCACTATAACACTGATATTCACATCAAGTTTATTTCAAGAGGCAATTTTCACTCACTAAGGTTTAGCCAAGTCCCACAAAAGATCTCTTTTTGGGACTTCCCTGTGGTCCAGCAGTTAAGACTCTGTGTTCCCAATGCAGGAGGCCCGGGTTCTGTCCCTGGTCAGGGAACTAGATCCCACATGCCGCAACTAAGAGCCTGCATGCCACAGCTAAAGATCTCACATGCCACAACCAGAAGATCCTGCTGCTGCAACGAAGATCCTGCATGCCACAACTAAGACCCGGCACAATCAAATAATAAATAAATAAATAAATATTTTTTAAAAATCTCTTTTCATGGGGCAAAATCTCCAACAAACTGCCCTAGTGTCTCAGCTTTGCAGAGTAGTGTGACTTGTCTTTGAAGACTATGGGATGTTTCCAAGTGTCCCTTAAATCTAGAAACATCTCATCAGAGACCCCCAATGGTTACTATGTCCCTCCTGTGTCCAGACATCCAAAAATAAGATATCTGGGAGTCAAGAGCATCTTATAATTGGAAGGTCTCTCCCTCATTTATTATCCCCTTACCTATAGAGAAGGATATTCTAAAACATGGTAGATTTTATGCGTTGACTGAGTTTACCTGCTGGAGATGATACATTTCAGGTTCTAGTGGCAGAGAGAAATTTAAAATTAGGTCATCTCATGGTTACAACTTGTGTCTATAACAGAAACTAAAAGGTCTCAGAGATCATACAGATTCTCTGGTTGGGAACCCAAAAGGGACCTACTGTGAAACATTCTTTAATTGGTTTGTTACCCTCAAAAAATATACTGAATATTTCTATGGAAACTGGAGTTTTGATATAAAATAATACAGCTGGGTTAAAATCTAAGATCTGAGCTCTAAGATCAGTCCCCATAGGACCAGTGTGTGTGCTTTTAGAAGATGCCAGCCTCTGTGTTGTAATTTTAGGGAAACACAACAGTCCTCCTAGCCTCTAAACCTTTATGTAGTTTATTGTTTCTTGAAACTGATGCATTAGAATTGTCTCTTTTTTTTTTTATTGGAGTATAGTTGATTTACAATGTTGTGTTAGTTTCTACTGTACAGCAATGTGAATCAGTTATACAGATACATATATCCACTCTTTTTTAGATTCTTTTCCCATATAGGTCATTACAGAGTATTGAGTAGAGTTCCCTGTGCTATACAGTAGGTCCTTATTAGTTATCTATTTTTTTAATAGCTCTTTATTGGAGTATAATTGCTTCCCAATACTGTGTAGTTTGTTGTACAACAAAGCGAATCAACCATATGCATACACATGTCCCCATATCCCCTCCATCTTGAGCGTCCCTCCCATCCTCCTTATCCCTGTAGGTCATCACAAAGCGCTGAGCCAATCTCCCTGTGCTATGCTTCTGCTTCCCACCAGCCAACTATTTTACATTTGGTAGTGTGTATATGTCGATGCTGCTCTCACTTAGCCCCAGCTTCGCCCTCCCACCCATGTCCTCAAGTCCATTCTCTATGTCTACCTCTTTATTCCTGCCCTGCAACTAGGTTCATCAGTACCATTTTTTTTTTTTTAGATTCCATGTATATGCGTTAGCATACAGTATTTGTTTTTCTCTTTCTGACTTATTTCCCTCTATGTGACAGAATTGTCTTTTATTTTAAGATTTGAAATCTTCTAAAACATAAATACTTTTTTTTTTCTTAACAACTTTATTGGAGTATAATTGCTTTACAATGGTGTGTTAGTTTCTGCTTTATAACAAAGTGAATCAGTTATACATATACATATGTTCCTATATCTCTTCCCTCTTGCATCTCCCTCCCTCCCACCCTCCTTATCCCCCCCTCTAGGTGGTCACAAAGCACAGAGCTGATCTCCCTGTGCTATGTGGTTGCTTCCCACTAGCTATCTATTTTACATTTGGTAGTGTATATATGTCCATGCCACTCTCTCACTTTGTCACATCTTACCCTTCCCCCTCCCCAATACTTATTTTTTCTTTAGCTCACATTCATACAGTACTCACTTCCTGCTAGGTATTATTCTAATGCTCTGTGAGTCTTAATTTACTTAATCCTTTCAGGAACCTTCTGACTTGGGTATGAATGTCGTCCCCATTTTGCAGATGAGAAACACAAACATGGAGAGAGGTCAAGTAACACATCCAAGGTCGAAGAGTCATATGTGAACTCAGGAAGTCTGCATCCAGGGCTGGCTTCACACTACACCATGCAGCCCTCTCAGCCCCTTGTGTCTCCATGACATTGCGAGCCTTCCTACTTCTAGAACGTTTGGGGAGGGTGAAGGAGGGTTGCAAATTACAAAACAGGACAGCATTGATGGAAATGAAGTAGGGTGGAGAAAACACAAGGGAGGGTGTGAATGAATAATGAGGACAAAGTCTGCTTATGTCATTTATGGCAGCAGGTGAGAGAAAACTGTCGCAATGGACCCTCTTGGATTTGCAGGTGGGACTCTTAATTTTGGAGTTCATCCCTCACTTGACAGATGAGGGAAACTGAGGCTGAGGCAGGAGACAGAGGACAAGGGAGAGAAGGGTGCTCAGATTCCATAGCTAGTGAGCAGCAAAACCAGGACTGGGGCCGCAATCCTCCATCTTCTGGGTCCAGAGCCCTCTCTTCCTCTGAAGGCAGCCTGTGGGCTCCGGATCACTGAGGAGCTGGAGGAGGCTCAGCAGAAAGGAGCCTTTTTCTTTCTGTGGTTCTCCTTGTAAAATGTCCACTTCCTGGGTGGCATATGGTTTGTCAACAACACATGGAAGGGAATTTTCATCCTACTGTTTACAAGGATTATTTCCTTATGGACACATTTTCTGGTAAGAGAAGAGCACCTTGTTGACCTCATGTTACTTTTGGGGGAGCAGGTAATGCAGCTGAGGCTGGAAATGGAGTTCATTGTCTCTGTCCCATTTCATAAAGACGCCGTGCATTTCTAAAGAGCGTCACACGGGCCAGGTGAAAGCACATGGGCTGAAGCGAGGGAAGAAATGAAGAACAGCGTTGGAAATGAAAAGTATTCAAATATAAATTAACATAAACCCAGGGGTCATCTGGCATGCAGTCCTGGCAATAAGAGAATCTACAATGTGGGTGAACAAGTGAAAAAAACGTAATCAAAAGTAAGAAAGAGGCATATGTGAGGCATTAAGCATCAGGTACAGAGACTGCTGGGGAGGATTAGGGAACAAAGTCCAGAGACTGTAAAAAGAGATAAGAAAGGCAAAGGTAGCGAATGAAAAGGGACTGTGTGGAAGGTTAAGAGAAATCATGGGAAAATTTTCCAAGTGCATAAAGAACGCAGGGGTCATTGAAGGAGACAGTCGGATGGCTAAGACACAGCAAAGAGTAATTTATTGAAAAAAGAGGTCGATGTGGCTGAAAAACATTAAATGATTTTTTTGCCTTGGAACTCTCAGGAAGATGGGGGACAAATGTTAGAAATCTACATACATTTCCTAAAGGAAACCAAAAAAAGATTGATGAATGGTGGGAACAGGCCACCACAAGAGGTTCAGAAATTAAGACTGGAAAACAGAAAAAAACATTAGAGACTTCAGTCCAAGGCAGCACATATGCAAACACACTTGAATAATAAATAATAGGAACTTGAAGTGAGGATTTGAAAAACAAAAGTTTGGGGGAACCACAAGCCCCCTGAGTAAAGGGTTGGCACTGCCCCCAGCTGTCTTGCAACACTAGACCCAACTTCTTTGTTTCTCTCCCTCCCCTTTCCTATTTCCCTTCCACAAATGTAGATTGAAAATTGGCTAAGTGCTAGGCATTGTGCTATATATGGGCAGATACATGGATGAATAAGGTATTGTCTGTGGCCCCTGCCTCTGCGAGTTTATGTTTCTGTAGAGTGGACGTGCTCTGTGAACGGTTATATGACACAGGCTCAGGCTACAGAGCTGGGAGGGCTGAGTGGTGTGGGAAATAGAGACTTGGGAGGTCATTTCGGTTCGTGACAATCAAATTCCATCTTTATGGAGGAAACGAATGACATGAATGCTTGTTAGAATAATGTAGAACAATTGGCCCAGAGCTTGGGGTTTTCTTTCATTTCTGGATAATTTTAAAAGGGCTTCCATAAAGTCAGGTGTCAGTGGTGTGGGTTATTTAGGGCGAGCTATTCTAGGAGCCCCTTACATCACATTGTGTGGGTCACTTCTGCAGACACATTGGGGATCTGTTATGGATGAGACTGCAAGCTGGGTGGCTGATCCTGGCATCCAGGGCAGGGGCGAGTGGCCCATAAGGAAAAGTTTTTGAGGCTGAGCTAAGCACACTTGTCTCGGGGACCCCTACTCCAGCACACAGAATGAAGGACGCCCTGCAGGGGCTGAAGAGCACAGGGCGTCAGAGGGAGGAACCAGTGTGGTCAGGAAGGACCATAAAACTCTGAGTCTTGGAAGAGGAGAGGCGGGTAATTTGATTATCCAATTCAGTGTAGTGACAAATAAGGTAATGTGGCTAGGGACAAGAAATTTAGAGGTAAAACAGATTCTCCATGGTCACAGGCAATAGAATGGAGAGGAGGAATCCGAGTACAGAGGCAGATAAAATTTTAATGTCTTTGGTACCAGGATCTGGAGCAATAAAAGAGATCAAACGTTATTCTGAATCACATAAATGGAAGGACTGTGAAAAAGTCAAAGGCAATTAGCTCAGAGTTATAAAAGGGAATGGTTAGTAGTGTTTGACCAAGGAAACTGGAGGAAATGTCTGCAAAGATTTCCCCAGTCCCTGTCTCTCTTCCCATCCAGCTCTTCTCATCACTTTTGTTCACTAAACTTAACCTTGACTGTGGTTCTTTACATTGTTTCCAGCCTTACACATTTGAGAACAAACATGTATTAGTAATAGGTGCTCATCCAGCCGATATTTTCATAGACAGGCAGGACTGGGTGAGAGTGGGAGGTGAGGAAACTTGTATCATTTTAATCCTCCTCCAGCCTTTGTGATTCTGACATGCTTTGGGAGGAACCCAGTGCCCCACTCTATTTGAGAATCATTCCCTTTCTAATAATATAAAATATAGGTTCAAGAAACCGATTATTGATTTCTTCTTCTCAGACTGTCTTCTTTGACTAGCAGGTGCCAAAGAATATTTTCTCAGAAAGAAATTAATTATCATCAGGTACAACTATATTATTAATGACCAAAAGGAAAGTTGCTACAATCTTCAAATTCAAATAGAAACTAGTGACTTTATTGATTTGAGAATTTCTCTTCTATTCGGGTTTTTTTAAACAGCTCACTGGCATACATGTTCAAGTTTCAATTTGTTACAGCTCTCTTAACATTTATTCTCAAAACAATAATTATATGTAAATATGCCAGAGATGCATATGTGCCTGGAAGTACATGTTGTTCACATGACTCAATGAAATACCTTTGGACCAATCAAGTTTTAAAAAAGAAAATGATAGGGAAAAGGGAAGTAGTTTATCTAACTTCAGGCAAGATATCTCCTCCATCCCTTGTGTACATCTGAAAATACATTCACCAATTAAGCATTGAACTTAATTTCCTTAAGGTCAGGCAGCAAAGGAGTCAATTCAAGTTGGAGTGTCAGGGACAATTTCACATGGGAAATCCACTTTATACCTACAGCAGGTGTGTGTCTTGGCTCAGAGAACAAGCTGTCTCAGGTGTAGTGGCTGCCATGTGTTTGCTGGGACATCTGGGGTCATTGGCTTAATATTAGCTCTGGGCCCATCAGCCTGGCTACAGGAGACCCTACAGCTAACTTCTCTCCAGGAGGTAAGTTTATTTTGAAATGGTCAAATATGTGAAGGATATGTTAAGATAATTCATTGAGTTGGATTGACCAGGAGGAAGAATGGGATGGGACTGCAGTCTAAATGTAAACCAATATCTCTAGAGAATGTGGAAAATGTCAAGTTCCATGTTTGGAAGCCTTAGGGGATTTTGATGCCCGTGAGCTCATTTTGGACTCTCCCCACCCCAACCCAAAGGTCTAAGGTCACATGCCTGGAATGCGGAAGGGAAGAAAGAGATGTGTTTCACCCAGAAGTGCAACCCCAGGATTTCCATTTAGATAAATATGGTCCATTGAGAAAAAACAAAATCGGTTATTGCTCGCTGGCCCAGTTTAATGTACCACACATTTATTGAGTACCTACCTTGTTCAGAGCTAACTGGCAAAGATTGTGAAAGGTTCTGGGTGGCTCGTTTTAAGGCACCTAGGGAGACAGATGCATAGATAAGTAGCTCAAATATGCAGAAGGCTGGAAGAGGGAATATAACAGAAGAATGGGATGAAAGATTCATGCCTTCTGATTGTGGTTTATTTATCCCTTTACTCTTCACTGTATGGCACACCGATCTCATAACACAGCTGTGCCTAAAACATCAAGGAGTAACTAGGCAAGGAAAGCAACACCTTTCTCCCCAGTGTACATAGGAAGACAATGCAATAATGCAACTAATTTTATCTGAGGGCTGGGAAAAATCATTCTCATTGATTGCGGTCATGTGGCATATTTTCCCAATGTGCAAATTAGTACAGCCTTTGAGTTCTGTGGAAAGACTTTTGAGGTCATCTTGCCTCTTGCTAAGAGCAGTGAGGCTCTGCTCTGTAATTTGAACCTTGAGAGTGGAAGTTTTCACAGCCTTCCCTGGTTGTCTATTTCAACCTGGACCCATTTTCATCTTGAGGAAATTATTTATGTATGGTCCCAGTCCCTCAGACTCTTGGTTAATTTTGTCCCTGCTTCCAGATCCATGAGCTTAGGCCACCCCTTCTCTCTACCCTAACAAATAGGGAATCCTTTCCCAGACGTGCAGCTTTTTTGAAATTACAAATAAGTCAATAACTACAGGACCGACCCGCTTACTGGTGCGTGAACTGCCTGAGCCGTGTCCTAGTACGGAAACCAGAGGCCAGGGTCAAAGTAGGCCAACGTGATGGCAGGGTCTCAGGTAGAGGGAAATTAAAAAAAGCAGTCGACTCAGCCGTGTGCTGGGGCGATCTAGAAGGTGGCGGGGTGGAACGGCCTGGGCGAGCCTCCTTGTCATGACTCCAATGGCCCTTTTCAGAGTGTGAGCAGACCTTACAAAGAGGCACTGACCTCGCCTTTCCAGATGACTAGCAGCTCACCGTGATAACTAACCCGGCGGGGATTTCTTTACAGTGATGTATGGTAAAGGTCAGTCTGAATCAGGAAGAAGTCTGAAATGGAGAAGGTGTTTAAGAAATGTGCTTTTATTACTTTTGAGGGCCTATGATAACTCAAGCACACTGACTGAGTCCTGATTAGCAGCAAAAGGGTCTCCTTTAGAAACAAGAGGGATTTCTAAACAACATCACATCAGCCAGTTTAAGTCAACGATGCTTGTAAAGGTGTGGAGGGTGATATTACATGAAGATACTTTACTCTCTTAAATGTGGTAGATATCCCCTTGAAATGTTTAGACTTGCAATTTGCCCTAGTTTATGAAGTATGGATTTGCTTCAATAAAGGTACATTTTTGCCTTGCCAGTTAGAAGAATCACAGATTCTAAATGAGTGGAAATTGAATTAAGTGAAATAAAAATATCACTATTTTCAGGTTAAGATTCTGACTATATTCAGAAAACTCTTATCACAGAGATCCTACTGAATTCACATTCATGTGATTGGAGCTGGCCTGAAATTTTGAAGAAAGCATTTACCAAATCCATTACTAGTAAAAGGCTAAATGCAGGAAGAACACAGTGTTTTCAAGATCTTTCCCAGAATCCTTTTTCATTCCCGTCTCTCCTCTCTCAACATAGGAAATAGATCCACCAGATGACGGTGGTGTTGCTGACAGAGCCGTCTTTTTTCCAGGCACACAGAGTAGACATTATTTACCCCTTACCCTCCTCAGATACCTATGCAATGACTCCTGTTTATTCCTGTGAAGTGTGTCTTATCAATTCCTTTCCCTCCACCTCCTTGGAGCCTTCCTGGTCTAGCGTAGCACCTTCCTAACATCTTCTTGACCTCTGTTTCTGCTCCGTCTGATTCATTCTACTCACTACCGACTAATTAACTTTTCTAAAGCAGGACCTTGATCGTATCTCTTCTGCTTATAATTGTTCGGTGGCTCCAGACAACTACCAAGTACAGTGTAAAACCCTCAGAATGGAGATCTTAACGTCTGGTCTAATCAGTCTTCTGTTCCCTTTAAGTCCCCTCAACTCCAACCGAACTGGTCTACTTCCCAGTGCCCAAGTTCACGTTGCCCTTTACCATCACAGCCCTTTTACGAATGATCCGCCTAGATTTTTGCCCTCCCCCCCCCACAGCTTTCCTTTAAATCCAATTCACTTTCATTCATTCATTTAGTCATTTATTGAATTGGGTTCCTTCAGCAAATCTTCACCAATTGTTGGGCACAGCCTCCGAGAAGCATTCCCTGATTTCCCTAGCCTAAAGTAATATTTTAGTGCTTTATACTATTCTGAGAAGATTTCTCATAGGCTGCAAGTCAGGTCCTGGCTCTGCCAACTGCATTGTAGACGACCTCTGTTCCCCCATCTGTGAACTAACAGTTCCTTCCTCGTGGGGTGGCTGGGTTGTCGTGGGGATTAAATGTGACAGTGTGTGCAGAGTGCTTCACCTAATGTCTGTGCCCTTGGCGTGGACTGTTGCTGTTCTTCTTCTTCTTCTTTATTGTGTTATTTTACCCCATTTCATTCTCTTTGCAACAAGGCCTATGACTTATGATCCTTACATCTTCTCCAGAACCTGTCTTTCAGGCAGTGTTTACTTTCATCATTTAATCAGGTTCATTTAGCTGCAAGATGCTGAGACCTCTCATATTATCTCAAGAGAAGAGGATTGATTGTAAGTCTCTGGACTGGAGTCGATGACTCACTAGATTCCCAGGTAGCTCTTCCTCTTGCCACGGGTCAGTTTTTCTCTCTCCATCTACTCTGTTCTCTCTTCCTTACTAATGGCTTCTGTGGCTGACTTAGAGCCAGGACCTGCCACATAATTTGCTAGGTTCATTGCAAAATGAAATGAGGGGTCCCTTGTTCAAAAAGGAGGAAAAGAGTGTTGTTAGATGTGAACTAAAATATAAAGTTTGTCCTTTCTTCAAAGGCCTCTTTCTTCCTCTGTCTCTTTTTGTCTCCACCTGTATGGTGTTTTATATTTGCTATTTAATACCATCCTTCTTCAGGGATGGAGATATTTGCAGAGCAGTTCAGACCCTCACTGACGCCTAGGGGAGCAGCCCTGCGACTTCACACCTACAGCTGGGTTCCCCTTGCCTGCCATCCCCCAGATGGGAGCACCATGCCCAAGGGAGGGGCACAGAAGTTGAGCCATGAACTTACTGCCCCAATCCAAGATAGACAGGCACCCCCCAAGGCCCTGTGGTACTGCAACCTCTGCCCACGATAAGGCACTAGGTACCTGGATCAGGGGAGGCCAAGAGATTTGTCCCACTGAATTGTCCGCCAAATGAGCCATGGTGTGCCGGCCCCAGGCAGGGACAGCTGTCACCACACCCTATCTCTAGATGCCACAGGGCACAGGAACCCGACCCTCCTTGGCCTAAACTCAGTTCCCTGCCGGCCGGTGAGCGGAGGGGCAGGAAGGACAATGAAGGGCAGTGAGGAAGAGCAGGTCTGAGGATGCAGGGCAGGAAGGCAGCAGGGGGCAGGGCTGTGTGAGATGAGCCTACGGCCCCCGGTGCATGTTTCGTTGTCCTATCCACTTCAGTAACAAAACCCAAATTCAGAAATAAAATTAAGCACCAAATCCAAGCATGGGGCCCTGTTTGACCACTGGCTGCATGCCCATGAAGCTGGCCCTGTTGAGAGTTTTGACTTTTTTTAAAACAGCAGCGTACACCTAGAAGAGCATAGCTCTATATTATGACTTCTGGCTGCAACTTCTACTGCTAACTGGTTTATTCTTTCAGTTTCCAAAAATTAAATCACTAAAAAAGAAAACTGACTGGCCCGGCTCTTTTTCTTTACTCTCTCTATTTTTTTAAATAAAGCCAATGGACTGGCCACTCTTGGGTCAGGTGTGCACTCCTGGTCCAACCATTTGGACCAGGGCAAAGTCACGTTACACAGCCATGTTTTTGGGGGGCTGTGGAAAGGATGGCGATGATTGATATTTTTAGTATGGCGCTCAACAGATATATCTGAATGAATGAATTTGAATTTTTAAAATTGAAAATGGTCCACTGAGACACCTCCAGTGTTAACACTTAGCAGTGTTTTGTTGCCAAAGTTACAGCTGCACTTTATGTATGGAAGGACTACATGTTTTGTTAAAATATATACTTTGGTATACATCATTTTCAAAAATTTATAGTGGCTGCCATGTATTTTTTCTGAATTAATGAGGTTCTGATCATGTAGAATCATAGAACATTATAAATTATCTTGTTCCTATCATTTCACAAATGTAGAATGCATTAGTTAGCACATGACAAAATAGGGCAATTAAAGCATAATACCAAAACTGGAAAGAGTAAAGAGACATCTTAATAAATAAAACCACCAAGACAAACAAAACCTCACACACATTTCTCTATGTCAGAATAAGAAATAATTAATAATGTAACAAAAGTACATAAGATTTGTACATAAAAGAGTTACTATCCTTAACATATAAAGCATTCAAATAAATCAATGAGGAAAAAAATCAATAAGAAAATTGACAACAGGCATGAGTAGACAAATGAAAATGAAAATGACAATGGATATAATTTTTCTCTAAGTTGGCAAAGATGGGAAAGAATGATAAAACCCAGGGTTGGTCTATATTAAATGTAATAGGAATACTCCTGGGCTTAAGAGGATATTTTGGAACAGCCTTTTGAAGGTCAATTTGAAAATATTTATCAAAATGTAAAAGATATATGAGCTCTGACCCTAAATTTTTACTGCTTGGTTTGACTCCAAAGAAGCACTTACATATGTGGACAATGGTACATGTATAGAATGTTTCATTGCACCTTATTCGTAAAAAGGACAAATTTGAAATGTCTAAAAATTGATGAATAGAAGAAAAGTTAAGTAAATTTATGGTACTTCAGTCCATTTGATGAAATATTATGTAGTCAATACAAAGAGCAAGGAAGATCTATCTGCACCTACATGGAAATATGTCCAAGTTATATTGTTAAATTAAAGAAAAATAAAGAAAAATATCTATATTATGAACCCATTTATATAAATATGTCTGTATATATATTAGTTAATATTTATTAAACATATGTATAACAATATAAAATTGATAATGTTACAGTACAATTTTATAAGATAGCATGTATTCTGCATCTATTTGTGGCTGCATACAAAGAATGTTATCCACAACCTCTTCTCAGAGGGGTGTTGAAGGTTAGCAGCACTTTATTCCTGCTCTCAAAGAGCTTAGAGTCTATGAGAGGAGATGAAACTGGCTGGTGACAAAGAATAAACAGAACGGGACAGAGTATTGGTGGGTACTTGTTGAATGAAGCACTTTCATGCTCTCAAAAACCCTGAGAAGTAGATGTAGATCCCCATTTTTCAGATGACCAAACTGAGACTTATCCAGAAACACAAGGTGGTGCTAAGTCCCTGATCAATCATCTACCCATAGTCCTGAGATAACCTGAATTTCACAACTTCCACACCCAATGTCCCTGGTGGCAGTTGTCCATCACCAGCTCCATTGTTTAAAAAAAATAAAAATAAAAAATTAAAACTAACCCAGACATATTCTGATTGCATATATGAAAATTTGCAAAAATATCAGGAGCATTCCACTTCCTCGCATTTTCTTTCTGCTGTAACTTCACAGAATTTTTTTTTTCCCTTTTGTATTTTACTCAGTATTTATAGTGACAAGATCCTCCGAGAAACCCTGAGTTCCAAGCCTGGTTCAGTCACTTGCTGATTATGGGCTCTGGGCAAACCCAACGGTAAAAGTGTCCCTAACAGATTTGCTTTGTTTGTCCACCTCCAGATGAAACAAGGTACAGATGAGCCCTTTGAACCCTATAAAACAATGAAGATGACAGGTTTCTCCTCCACCAGACTCGGAGCTGGTTTTTTTCCTTCCCATCTCTCTGATTGAAGCATCATCACACAGAACCAGGAAACAAGGACATTTTCTGTCTGAGAACCAGCTCACGTGCCGCGCCCTGCAACATATGGAGATCTTTCTTTGGAGAGCTTGCTCGGCCAGGTGAACAGCTGTTGCTGGGTGCCCTTATGAATAAGCGGCAATAACTCTGATAGAGTGAGCTTAAGACGACAGCTTAACTACTTTACCGCAAGAGCAGACTTGTTTTGGTTTTTCCTTAGCTTGTGTCACTCCTGGATTTATTTCTCCTGCTTTTGTGTATTTGGTGATCATGTAAGTTGGCATTTGCTTAGAAAAATGCTCTTTGGGAACTGCAGATATTATAACTTGACAAAATATATGTTGGCTGGCAAAATGTACAGGAAAACAAAATTTTATAAAATATAAGTAGATGGGTAAACATCAATATGTATCAAATGCCTTAAAATATATCCATCCTTTGTCCCAGTAATTCCACTGTGAGGGGTTTATCTCTCAGATAATATTGGATAACTGGGAAAATGTGTTCTTTTTAAGGAGGTTTATTACAGTATTATTTATAATGATAAAAAATGAGAAATGATCTCATTGTCCAATAATAGAAGATTTGTTAAATAAATGAAGGCACCCCGACATGATAAAAAATATACAGTTATTAAAAATGCTGTGGCAGATGTGTGTTTTCATACACGTACACGCACACACACAGGTATACGGAGAGGTAGTCTGTTGTTAATAGTGGTTTATAAAACCATATGTGTAGTAAAATCTCATTTTGTTTTAAAATCTATATCTTCATCTTTATGTGAATTCTGGAAGATTACATACCAAAATGTGAACAGTGGTTATCCCTGGATGACGATAGGATAAAGACACACATACACACATGCAAACGTATATATATAAAATCGCCTTAATTTTCCAAAATGACCATGTATTCTCATTGCACTTAGGAAGAAAACATGCATTTTTCTTTAAATATTGAATTATGAGAATCTGGGGTTTTTTCCACAAAGATCAAACGTATTAACACAATCACTTTTCACTAATCATTTTTCAGCAGTTTCCCTCATCTGAAATCTCTGATGTGTCTTTGACAGTTTTCTCTTTTCTTAATCTTTAGACAATGGAACTCGTGCATATGCTTCTTCTCTATTCCACTGTAATATAAGTGCTAGTGATCTGTTTCCCCCATCGACTGTGAGCTCCTCGTGGGCAGGTGGCCGGCAGCAGCCACAGCACATACAGGCTCTCCTTAACGTTGGTGGAATGAACGCTTTGATAAGAGGGAGACGTGTAAAGGAAGTAGTATTACAGGTTTATGGAGGGAGATAAATCAATGTGAAAAAGTAGGGACTGGGTTATGGAGAAGGTGGTATTGATATCTCTGACGTGACTTTGCAGGGTTTATCTAGGCAAAAATGCAGAGAGGGAGGCCATCAATTCCAGGCAGAGGGAACTGCAGGGTGACCAAATGAGCCGGCATGCCTAGCGCTGAGTTGTTTCCTGGGACATGGGCCTTTCAGAACTGAAACGGGGACAGTCCTTGGCCAACCGGCATGACTGGTCACTCGGTGTTGGAACGGTGTAATCAAGGCAGGAAGAGAAGAAAGCAAATTGGGGACATAGGTTGTCCAGTTTAGCTAGAGCATGGCAGAAGAGTAGGGAAACCGTGCACAGTAAGATCAGGAAGGTTAGGTTAGGACTCATTGAAGAGGGCCTTGAATGCCAGAGTAAGACTCTTGGACTTCATTTTGTGCAAGTAGAAGATCAAAGGCCCTTGAAATCCTAAGGCTTGACTCCTCTGGCACACATGATCCTCTCTCTCTCTCTCCCTCTCTCTCTCTCTCCCCTTCTCTCTCCCAAATCTCTTTCCAAAGGTATCCTTACACTCTTGGTTCTTGTCTCTTGCCATGGTTTCTTCTCCTTATAAAATACACCTCGAATTTTCAAACGTCATAATCAAATCCAAAAAAAGCTGCTTTTCCACTGGTGGGTGCACTCGTGGGGACAGAGTCTACCAAGCCCTCCATCTTCACACCCAGCCCCTGTGACCAGTGACAAGGGTAGGACATGGCTGGCTGAGATTCAAGACACGGTCGGCAGCATCTGGGGAACAGAGTGCAGGTGGGAGCTCCTAGGGAGTGAGAGCTGGTGACCCTGACCTCATTAGCACCACTTGCTGCTGACTGGGGAGCCACAGGCCACGCCGGGAACATCTGAGGAGAAGCTCGGGGATTACAGCATCGGGGTCTAACAAGAGGGCCATTGCCATTCGCATCCTGGGCTCTGTCTGCGCGCTATAAAAACTGACAAAAAGGGCCTCGCTGCTGAGGTTCAGACTGAATGTTTAATGCAATTAATGCATATTTCATAGCACAATAACTGCCAGCGCTTTGCTCTGCCATCCTCCCTGGCTGAGTTATTTACACAGCCATTTTGAGCCCAGTCACAGAGGAAGTTGACAAATGAGTATCTGTGCAACGTCGGGTCTTTTCCCACGCAGATCAGAGCCTCACAACTTCAAGATTTCCCTGCGTAGCATCTCAAACCTGCCCCACTCAGCTGGGGGAATATACCTTCCCTTGGAACCACCACTCAAAAAACCTTTGCCTGCATCCTTCCCTTTTCTCCCCTCCCTGCCCCCAAGAAAAGCATAAAAGTGGAGCTTGATGCTAATATCATCCTGCCCAGAAATGAATCTTAGTGATTTCTCTCATGACAAAAATCCCTAAAAATGAAGAGAGTGAGCCGTCCCCCTGGTCAGTGACTTCATTGATTCACCGATCAGGGCTGACAGTCCTTTTGCAAGGCACTTCTGCCCCTAGGACGCTTTGACATAAATCAGGGGCTCCTCCGTTCACCTGCTCATCATGGTTGATGGATCTGGCAGGTTTTCGGGTTCCTGTGAAACAGATCTCTGGACCAGGAGAGCCAGACTGGGACTCAGAAGGCAGCATTCAGCACGAGAGGGCTATCGACTGATTCCGATCTCGTGCTGTTTTTCACTTACCGGGCACAAATCCAGCCCTTTGTGTCTTACTTGTAACCTCCGATTAAACATCAAGAAGCTTCAGGTGTACATCTCTTTGTGCAATAGTCATGTTCCTGAAAAGTTGTAGATAATAGGATTTCTTTGGGTCAACGTGATCCTGTGTTTCCAGCGACTCTCATTGAGAGACATCCCAGGTTGCTCTTTCTTTAACATGTGAATTTTTTTCTTCCTCCCTCTCCCTACCCCAGGCACTTTGTCAAGTATTTAATGAAAGGGTAAACAAAACAAATTTATTAAAGAACAGTTAAAAACAATGCTAAAGCAAATCCTTTTATAATGTGCAAATACCCTTAAGATATCTATTTTGTCATCATGGATTCTTATTTGCCAAGTTTTCCTAAATAGGGGTTCATTTACAATTATGTTCCTAGCAAGTCAAAACAGCTGGCTGTTGTTTTGTTTCTTGGTTTTTTTTAATGAATGTATAAAGCTAAATTCAGCAAGTTCAATTTGATGAGACATGTATTCTTTAAAGTACAGTCTTGTTTAGCAAGTGTTCCTTTATGTACTGCATTTAGTTTCAAAGTCCTTCCATTAGAGAAAATAGTAGGATAGTGGAAAGACTCAGGCCTCAGGGTCAAAAACTGGGTTCAAATATGACACTCAGACACTGAAGAAAATAGGATTTAGCCCCCCCACCTCCCGGCCAATGAGAGGATTGAATTAGATAAGGAACGGGAAGGTTCTGTGAAAATCTGATGAAGTATTGTGACGTGAGGCACTATTATGGTTGTGACTTTATACCCTGAAGTCCTAGGCCTGGGCTGGATCGCCAACTCCACTTCTTACCGGCTGTGGGCCTTTGAGTTATTTGTCTTCTTCAAGACGTACGTTCCTAACTGTAAGGTGGGCATAAAGTAAAACCTACCTCTAATGCCATTTTGAGGGTTGTAGGAGATAACACATGTAGGCCACTTAGCACGGTGCCTGACCATCGTAAATGTTCAAGGACTCCCAGCGTAAACAAGGTAGAACTGTGGTTTGGTCTGTTGTGATCTTCCCAGCCTCTCTGTGAGGATGGGAGGACATAGGACATTATCAACCCCGTTTTGCGAAGAGGACGTTGGAGTCCAAAGAGGTTCAAGGTCTTACCAGATCACATAATGAGTGAAGAAGAGTAAAGGCCAATGAATTCCAAGAGCTCGAGGATTGCAGCCCTTTAGCTCGTCCCTTGCACACTGGAAAACGTGGCATAAGATGAAAGTCCTCACTTCCTTCCCAGCATCTGGGTATCCATCCTGACTGGCCAGGGTGGAGAGAAAAAGAGTCAGTTTCACACTCCCTAGATGTCAGGCCTCTGATGTCTAGGCTACTCCCAGCCCTTCTCCTACACGGAAGGGATGCTTAAACAGTAAGAGCTTCCAATTAGTGACAACTTGCTTTTTGCCAGGGGTGGTGCTAAATATTTTACACACATGAGAGCCACCTGTGGCAGATTTTACAAATGACAGACCAGGCTCAGGGAAGTAGAGGACTTGCTGCAGGGGGGTAGCTGGCAAGGTGTCACGTCATGGCTGGAATCAATTAGTGTAGTCAGTTTGAATCCAAGTAGGACTCTCAATCCCTTCACTGTGTGGTGATTCAATTTCAGGTTTAAGGTTCCCTCAAGCAGAAATGACCAAACCTGACTGATCATCAGAATTGCTTGAGGTGCTTAGAAAATAATGCAGAGTCCTAAGTACCGTCCTTGGAGACTGACCCCATAGGTCTGGGTGGAGACCAAGAATCTGTATTTTTCAGAAGCCTCAGGTGAATCTTGTGATTAGCCAGGTGTGGGGAGTCAGTTTAGGGCACGTGTCCCACCGTCTCCCAGAGTGTCTGACTTTACAGATGGGTCAATTCGCTCCGTGCTTGTCCTATGAGACCATCCTTATTTCCGGTGCTTTCCTCACCTTGAGGCTCAGAGTTTGACTCCATTTATGGAGTGCCTACTGTGAGCAGCACACACTGAGCCTACGAGACCAATAAGTTATGAGCCCTAGGCCTGCTGGGTTCACAGCACAGGGGTTGATGTGTATGCAAGCTTCTGAAAGCGTGGTTCTTTGTAAAAGTTCTGTTATTTTGTTTCTTGTGCCACCTGTTGTCCCAGAAATCAAGAGCCAGTTCCTTTTTATCTGTGTCTTCACAAGACCCCACGTAAATTAATAACACCTAGTACCAAGCTCCAGGGCCAATCAAAATGGTTGATAGCAGGGGTTTGAACAAAACCAAAAACCCCTTCTTCAGAAGGAAGACAGACATCACTAGGTAGGGATCTCTGGTCTGACCCACTGAACTTCTTTCTAGAGTTTTTTCCTAGCTCCCAACATACAGTAACCCACCCTGCTTCTTCCTAATTACTTCTCCTCCCAGCCCCTCCCTACACATACCCAATGAATTTGGAGAGAGGCTGGGAGAGAGGCTGAGAAGCACTGTGGTACACGCGTGGTTCTGAACTCGAGCTCCCTATTAGCACCACATAGGGGGATCCTAAAATATTACTGATGCCTTGGGCCCCCAAAGCCCAGTGAAATCAGAACTCTGGAAGTGGGGTCTGGGCAAGGGTTTTTATTAATTTTTTAAAAAGATCCCTGGGTGATTCTAATGCTTAGCCAGTTGAACATCGGATGCAGCAGAAGAGAGCTCACTGGGCTAGGAATTGGGAGGAGACATGGGTTCAACTCTAGCCTGTGTGACTGTTTATAAGGGGCTCCCCTTGGCTGAGCTTCCACACCTGTGCAATGAGGCCGCTAGACTAGATCTCATGTGGGCAAGGCTTTCTGTTTTCAGCTGTCACATTCTAAGTCTTAATGGTCTGGGGTCAGCTCAGATGAAGAGGGAGGGTCAGGTGGGGAATAACAGCAGAGACCTTGTTCCTTTATGAGGGCCAGATGCACAGAGGGAGGCAGACGGCAAGAGGGAAAGAACAGGAGCTGGATGCTAATTGGAAAGGATAAGGGACATGTCGAGTTGTCGGTTTCACTCGCAGGGACACGCGGTCTGTAAGTGCTGGAATGGCAGCGGTAGATCACAGGAAGGATCTTGGGCATGCCAGCTTGTCCTCTCTCCTATCTGTCTATCTTTCGGCATGAAGCTCTGTGGCAGAGGGCCTCTGTTTGTTTTCTTAAGACAATTAAGTCCTTCTAAGTCTCCTTCAGCAGAGCCTATGATTGAAAGTGACAATTGGAGGCTACCCTATTTAAAAGCTGCCACTTTGTATTAGCAGAAGGATCAGCTCAGGTTGGGGGACGTTTCACTGATGCATTTAAAAACTTGCTCACAGAGAGATGAACAGGTGTGTGAGGGAACAGGGTGGGGTGCACAGAAAAGAAGGCTGGTTGGAGAAGAAGTGACATGGCTTCATCTTCAGTTGGCAGGGTAGCTCAACACAGGTCAAACCCATTGCCCTCATCCAAAAGGGCAAAGTAAAATGGGAGGCCGGGCAATGAGGAGGTGACTTTGGTCAGTGTGAACAGCTGACTGAGGGCACCTAAGGGTCAACGGGACAGGGGAGTGTGACCACCTGCCCATTGCTGAATCACAGCTCAGCCCTCAACCCAACTTAAAGCAACATACTCTCAGTGCCTCCCCACCTCTCCCTCTCCCCCATGAGGACTGCTCTTCCCACCCAGGTAGTTCTTTTCTTCTCCATCCCTTAGAAAAACCTTGCTGTAAGACATTTGTAGAGCACCTTCTCCATGACGGGCATCCTCCTGGGCCCTGCGGGCACGAAGATGAGTGATCGGTACTCTCCCAAGGACTCTAGGGGACAGAATGGTAACCAACAAGCAGAGTCACACATGACAGGTGCTAAGAGGAGAGAACTTGGGGGACTGGGGGCACAGAGCACTCGCCAGCTGGGAGAGTAAAGAGGGATGCTGGAGCAGATTTGTGACATGAGGTAGAAGGAAGTTATTCCACAAAAAGAGAAGAGCGTGCACTAAGGTATGGAGGCCCAGATGCACAGGTTCCATTCAGGGAATTGCACGTTTCAATACAGGGGGAGAAGAAGTGGAAAGGAAGCTGGAGAGGAAGATGGGAACCAGATCACGAAAGATGACGAAGGCTTAGTTGAGTTCGAAGTTTATCTGAGAGCTAAAAGGAGTTATTGAAAGGCTTTGGAGAAGAATATGGCATTAGGCATAAATTTTAGAAAGATCACTTAGGCGCAACATGCAGGATACATTAGAAATAGATAAGACTGGAGAAAGGGAAAAAAAAAAAACCCTACTTCACACTACAATGTAGAGGACTATTCTAACGGAGCTATAGGCTGAAGAAGGAGATGTTTTTCCAGGATATTTTAAAACCATGTACATAGGCAGATAGTTTCCCTTTCCTGAGCTTCTAGGTCTGGTCTTGGGGTAGACACTCTCGTCTCAGAGTTTCTATAGATGGTGCTTCTCACAGTGCCTGACCTTGACTGGGGACCACACCTGCCAGGGATATGTCTTCCAAGTTTTAGAGTCAAACTTTCATCACTGTCATTTTCTGACATTTGCTGCAGTGCCTCTAGTCTGAGCTTTGTTAGTCTGTCTTGCTCCCAGCTGGCTGACAGATTCATTTCTCTTTTATTTTGGGCACTGATTGGATTTCCCAACAGTGAAAATCTAGGTGGCTTCTTGAAGAAGCAATGGAATCCAGTGTCATTTAGAATACCTGACTGTGTGTTCTCCAGAGAAAACTTGACCTAGCTGCTCCTGCCTTATTCTTCAGTCCCCTCGCAGATGGGAAGTTGAAGCAATTTTTCTAACCAGGAATAATAGTGAAGGACTTCTCACCAGGACGCTGATCCATGGTTACAAATCTAGCATATGAATCCCGGTTGCTGTCAACCCTATGTAAGAACTCTAAATCAGAATCACATGGAAACTTCAGTCTTTACGACTTTGGGGCCATGAAAAGTTCTTAGTGTGGAGTCTTGCAGACTCTCCCATGGGTAATTCTCTCTCTCTGACCAGAGTTTGTCCATCCCTGTACAGTTTCTGTGGAGACTGTTTTGTCCAATTCCTGGTACTATAGTCTCAGCAGAGTTCTCTAGGATCTTATAGAAGATATGTTTTATCTACATTAGTACTTTCCCATCCTGAATGTGTGCCTGACCTAGACTATTATCGCCTGATGAACCAGGGTCTAGTGTCAACCAGGGTAGGTAAAAAGAATGCCTTGATCTGAGCATACCTGACCCCAATGTCCTCTTTCAAGCTGAAAGGCGTTATTAAGAAATTGAGTATCTGTAGGGTCTAGATAAAAATCAATTCTGACCAGTTATTTCTTAGGGATTCCCCCACCCCACCTTAGAGTGTAGACTTATATGATGCATAAGTCTGGTAGGTCTTTCCCTGAAAAAATTTTTCAGGAAACTACATTCTCCCCCAAATGGTAATTTCAATCTTAATGTGGTCTTTTCAATGTTCCTGTGAAAGTGAAGAAGCAATTACCCTAGGACACATCTTGCTAATGGATGCACACAATACATTGAGATAAAGCACGGATGCTCACAGACACAGTTCAAAGCTATGGAGGATTGAGGCTGAGATGCTGAGTGAAGTTCCCGGGGAAGGAACCTGGTGGTGCTGCTCTCACTGCTTGGGGTGCACGCTGCCTCTCTTACAGCTCCTGCAAAACAAATGTTGAACGCTATGGTTACTTTTTGCCTTTTTTCGTAAAAGTGAAAATCTCCTTCAGCTTTCTTTAGGTTAGTGAAAACAGGTACTAATGAAAGTCTTTCGTAAAAGTGAAGTGGCATAAAGTGAACTTTCAAAAAGCAGGGGGTACCTGTACCATTTGGCCAAATGATTGTGGGTTTGGAGACCTGCTGCACTCAGTCCAGCATCCATAAGTGGGCTGGTTCCCTGTGTAGAAAGTCCTCCCAAGGGACAGTTAGACATGTCTCTGTCTTCAGTCCCACACAGCTGGGAGTTGATGGGATGAGAAATACTGCATCTTAGAAAATAAAAATTCTAGTTGTCTGTTTTAAAGAAGTAAATAGAGACAGAAGGGAAAGAAATGTATAACCTGGAATACAGGCAGGCTGCTGAGTTTTCCGTAGTATAACCTAACTTTAAACTCTCTTTGGACTACCATACGACCCAGCAATCCCACTACTGGGCATACACCCTGAGAAAACCATAATTCAAAGAGAGTCATGTACCACAATGTTCATTGCAGCTCTATTTACAATAGCCAGGACATGGAAGCAACCTAAGTGTCCATCAACAGATGAATGGATAAAGAAGATGTGGCACATATATACAATGGAATATTACTCAGCCATAAAAAGAAATGAAATCGAGTTATTTGTAGCAAGGTGGATGGACCTAGAGACTGTCATACAGAGTGAAGTAAGTCAGAAAGAGAAAAGCAAATACCGTATGCTAACACATATATATGGAATCTGAAAAAAAAAAAAAAAAGTTCTGAAGAACCTAGGGGCAAGACAGGAATAAAGACGCAGACATAGAGAATGGACTTGAGGACATGGAGAGGGGGAAGGGTAAGCTGGGATGAACTGAGAGAATGACATGGACATATATACACCACCAAGTGTAAAATAGCTAGTGGGAAGCAGCCGCATAGCACAGGGAGATCAGCTCGGTGCTTTGTGTCCACCTGGAGGGGTGGGATAGGGAGGGTGGGAGGGAGATGCAAGAGGGAGGAGATATGGGGATGTATGTATACGTATAGCTTATTCACTTTGTTATACAGCAGAAACTAACACACCATTGTAAAGCAATTATACTCCAATAAAGACGTTAAAAAAACTCCTCTCTCTGGCATTGTCAATATCAAGTTTCTAACATCGTGATGGAAATATTCTAGGTAGAGAAGTTAGAATGAGCAAAGTCCCATGGAAGTGCAAGGCTGAAAGCTGTAGGAATTGAGACTGGGATTATATGCAAGAGAATGGTCTTGGAGGTCCATAGGAACCTGGCTGGGTGATGATAAGAAAATAAAAGGCTTTGACCAGGGAAGTGCCACGGTCAGACCTACATTTCAGTGGTGTGTGTGTGTGTGTGTGTGTGTGTGTGTCTATAGAAGATGGATTTAGAGGGATACAATTAGAGGCAGGGAGATCAGTTGGGAGGTTGTTTCATGTTTACGGGAAAGGGGATAAGGACCTGAACTAGAAATGGGGTAGGAAAGATAAAAGAGGATGGCACAGATTTTAAGAATTTCTTTTAGAGTGCACAACTAACAGGACTTAAAGTTTGGTGGTCTTTGGGTAGAGGGGGATGGATGGATTCTCAGGTCTGGCCTGATGACAGGTGGATGGAAATGCCAGCAGCTGAGGTTAGGAGTGATGGAGGAAACACTGTGCGGGGATGGGCTGATGAACTTGTTGGATGTGTTGAGTGTCCATCCAGGTAAACATCTAGCCCACCGTTGGTTATACAAGTGTGAAGCTCAGAGAAAAGTTTGGGCTGTAAATATTTATTTGAGAGTTATTAGTTTATATGTGAAAGTTGAAACACTCAGAGAGAGTGGATAAGGTTAAGAGTGTAGGATAAAACCCTAGAATGCTTGTATTTCATGCATGGGTGGAAGAAGAGGTCCCCACACAGAAGATGAAGGAGTAATTAGTCAGAGAGGTATTAGGAAGGCTAAAGGAGTATGGGATCACAGCTAAGGTCATCTAAAATTTTAATAAGAATTGCATTTTCAACCTGTCACTTTAGTAAAGAGGTATGAAAAAAAGATTGAATTGGGCAATTAAAATTTTCCAGTCGCTTTGGCAAGAGGAGTTTCAGTAGAGTAGTGAGGGCTGCAGCCAGATTCAAATTAGTTTCAGGCCGAGAAGAAGGTACAGACATTGGGTCCCAGGGTATAGACAAGTCTTTCGAGAAGTGAATAAGAAAGGGAGGAAAGAGATTGGGTCTTGGCCAAAGAGGGGTGTGGAGGAGAGTTTTAGTTTGTTTATTTGATAGGATAGGATGTGTTGAGTAGGTTCATAGACTGAAGGGAAGGCTTGCCCGTGGAGGAAGAGGTGGAATATGACCTGTGGGACAAGGTCTTGAAGATGTGGGAGAGGTTGGAGTCAAAGGCATCCTTGTAAGCCTTGAAGAAGAAGAGGGGCTCCTCATGCTTTGATGCTGGGTGGGTGTGCTTAAAGACACCTGTGTAGGTGGGGATTGGGGGTGGAAAGGTGAGAAGCATCACTCTTGCTAGCCGCCATTTTCCTGATGATTAAAAGAAACCCGGTTGGAACTGAACACGGTGGAAGGCTCGGGTTTTCTCCCTCCTTCTCCGTGTTCTCCAGTCAAAGCCGCCAACAATCACACACGAATGGCTCATTCCTGACCACAGAACAAAAGGTCTCTTCCATTGTCCTGGCTGAGCCCACAGCTCCCTGAGACTGAAAAGGACATAAGGCGTGAATCCACAATACTGTTGAGTAACCCTGGCTAAGCCGGGGACCTGCCCAAGGTCACAGAGGGAAGGAGTGGAAGTGCTGGAACTGGAAGCTGCTCGCCCTGCCCCCCTCCCTCAGCCAACCCCAAGCAGGAGGGGTGGAGGGATGCAGAGATGTGCACGATTCAGCGGGACCATCCCCACTGCAAATGAACGACGGGAAATTAGAGGAGCAGGTGCGCTCCGTTGCTTCCAGGTCAGTCCTCGCCTGGCAGGTGCAGCCCAGGTGCAGATGTTTGCAAACATAGCCAGGCCCCCGTCCCAGCCTGGGGGAGGCGGGTAGCCACTCACCCTCCACTGTTATGCTTGGCTCTTCTAGCTGGGGGAATCTGGGCTGTCTGCTCCTGAGAGCAAGGAGCTTTTGATTCTGGAGGAGCGGTGTATTCCTGACTTTGATCTCCCACAGGTCAGGTCTTTGCACACTCCCAAGAGAACACTTTACGTTTTCAAGGCTCGGAGCTGGCTGTCTCTTTTGCTCACCTGTGGAGCTGCTCTTCTCCCCCATGACTCATCCTTGCAGCAAAATAGGCCCCTGGGCAGCCTGCCCAGGACAGAGTCAGTGAAACTCGGCTACCCAAGAGGGATCCCGAGTAAACGAATGAGCTAGCAGCAGCCCAGATCAGAGACGACACAGTCTTTTCCCTAACTGGGGCTGAGGGGAGCATCTATTGTTAAGGGCAGAAGAGTAACAGAAACTAGGAAGCATTGTTCTCCTGCACAAACAGCACAGGGAACTCTTCAAAGCGCTTGCAACACTCGGCCACTGAGGTTTCAGCGCCTCCGTGGGGTGGGCTGGGTGTGTAATGCCACTTTCACTCTGCAGACGGCAAAAGGAAAGCCAAGAGCGAGTCACCTGAGCCATGTCAGATTGGGCAAATCCAAGATGATAGCCCACACCTTCACACTCCTTACGCTGTACTTCATTAACCATTCCGAAGGCTCTTTAGGTAGAGCCAGAAGGCCCCAAACAGGCTTTGCAGGGCAGGGCCAGCCAGGGCGGAGAAGACTGCCAGCCTTATAAGGTTGCAGACTCCATACCAACAGAACGCTGAACATGAGAGTGAGAAGGAGTGGATCCCGGTCTCGGCTCTCCCGTGTATCAGCAGTTGGAGTCTTGAACAAATGACAGAAACTTTATAAACTGCTTCTGGAAATAAAACCTCTCTGCCTGTATCATAGGCAAAAGTGGATATGGTAAATTATTTGAAATGCCTTTGTAAATTGTTAAGTGCTCCAAGCAAGTAAGTGGTTATTTATCTTCATTCTTATTCCCCTCTGGAATCTCATTTGGGTGGGCCTGGGATCACAGGGGTCAGGAGTCCCCCAGGTTTGTCTGCAAGCCAGGCCAGGGACAGGATCTCCTCAGCATCCACCTCTCATGCTTTTTTGGATGAGCCCTGCTCTCCATCATTCTGTATTTATCCTGAAGTTGTTAGAGGGGAATGGAACAGACCACCCAACCCCTTAACTGGTAGGAGAAATCCATTGTATCTCGAGGTCCCCAAGCCAGTGCTCTTTCCACAGTACACATAGTCTGGAAAAGGGCTCTCCTCTTCCCACCCCTGCCCAGCACCAGCCTCATATCCTCATGAACTGAGAAAAACTCTGCAGGGATAAGCTGGCAATTTAGCTCAGCTTGGAAAGGCGCAGCGAACTGGTTAGTAAACAAAAGTGATTTTCCTTAATTAGGGCTGGTCACACATGAAAGCTGTAACTGTTCGAGTTCCACCTGCTACTTTCCAATCCTCCTCACCCCTGCCCCACCCTCTAGGGGCCTTGGCCTGGCCCTCCCCAGCTCTCCATTCCCCACCTGTTGCTGTGATTTCTTTGGTGGTGGGCAGGGGAAGGGGCCTCCCGGAAACCAAACACTGGCCGGGGGCAGACCCAGGCTCCCACCCCCGTCCACACCTTTCCCCTGGGAAAGCTGGCCGTACAAGGGAAAGTCCTCCCTAACTGGAATTACCTGGGGCTCCTTTCCAGGCACCAACTCTCAGCCATCAGAAAGAATCCTCTTCCCAGGACCATCCAAAGAAAGAAAACACTGACTTAGACCAAGTTTCAGCCTTGAGGTGTGTTGGGGTCGCTGGATATAAGCTTTTGCATTCATTGTTCTCGCTTTTCTCTTCAATCTGCTTACTATTCCCTGTACACACCCTACTTATTCCTGTCTCCTGTCTCTGTTGATGTTAGTCCCTTGCCTCAAATACACTCTGATATTTATAAATCTTTTTCACTTAGCATTTCAAAAGGCTTTTTTGTCTATGATCTCATCCAGTTGGATCATATCATGATCCTCACAGCAACCCGGGTTTTTTTTATTACTATTATTTAAATTATTATTCCCTGTTATATTGGAGGAACTGAGGCTCATGGAGGCTCAATGACTTGTTCAAAGTCACATCGGTAGTTACAGAAAGAGCTGGAATTAGAACAAGGACTTCACGTCTCCGCCTCCTGGGGCTTCTTCTCTGCCTCGTGCTGTGTCCCTCTCATCTCTAAAGCACCTACCTGGGGGCCTCCAGGAGCTGCCCTCAACACAGCCCCTGAGGTTATTTTTTGCTTGCCCAGCACGTTCACCCCTATTAGGTTATAGAACCCCATTTTTCCCTTGAGAAACCAACCCCGCCCCCTCAGCTCATGATTTTGATGGGATCGACTTCACTCCCCGGGCTCTGTGGGTGAACTCATGGTCAGAGCTGTCCAATCCATGCCGTGTGTCCCTCTGACCACAGTGATTTGTTGAGAGAAGAACATGTGACCAAAGCCAGCACAGTGAAGTGCAACTGCAGGTCTTCTGCTGGAGTTGTGTGGGAAGAGATGCTTTCTTTCTGCTGAAATTTCTAAATCTGTAGAATGTAAGCATGGACCACCACTTGGAGATGCCTGCCTGAGAATGAAGCTGATAAAGAGGAACACGAAGCAAAAAGGGACCCTGAGGGAGCCAAGTCCTGAAGACATTGCTGGCATCAGTGGATTCCACTAGGCCTGAAGTTGGTTTGAATTGGGATTGTGTCACCTGTTTCAAAAAACAGAACCTTGGGCTTCCCTGGTGGCGCAGTGGTTGAGAATCTGCCTGCTAATGCAGGGGACACGGGTTCGAGCCCTGGTCTGGGAAGATCCCACATGCCACGGAGCAACTGGGCCCGTGAGCCACAACTACTGAGCCTGCGCATCTGGAGCCTGTGCTCCGCAACAAGAGAGGCCGTGATAGTGAGAGGCCCGCGCACTGTGATGAAGAGTGGCCCCCGCTTGCCACAACTAGAGAAAGCCCTCGCACAGAAACGAAGACCCAACACAGCCAAAAATAAATAAAATAAATAAATTTTTTAAAAAAACAGAAAAAAAAACCAGAGCCTTGACTAATTTAACACCCACCTCCAACACTCTTTATAAATCCTCCTTTTAGTCCTTGCTTCTACATCCCCTTACAGGGTTCACTTACCTGTTGCCCTGGATTAAAATGTCAATATTACATGCTTGTGTCTTTTCCCCACTTTATCATAAGCAATTTGAGGACAGGAAATTTCTTCTCTTTTCTCTTATTTGTATAATGGAAAGAGTACAGGGTCAGAACACCTGGTATGAATCCCACCCCTATCACAAGCTGAATGGTCTTGAATGGATAACTTTATTTTCTTGAAACTCAGTTTTCAAAAAAATCTGTACGATGACTTAAAACAACAAACTCACCTTTCAGGCTTATTATGATCATCAAATGAGGTAATGTCCATAAAAGTCCTTTTCAAACTTTAAAATGCTGTTCCAAGGTAAGAGATTACTTAGAACAGTGTCTGGCATATAGTATGCACCACAAAAGTGTCTGTTAAATTGAAAAATAAATGAAAATAATTGTTGAACTCAGCTTTTGTGTGTTGCCATCCATTGCTTAAGTTCTTTGCTTTACGAGCAGATTAATGGCAAATTGAGAACAGAACATTTGGATGCTCCAGTGATTTTTTTTTTTTTTTATTGCAAACGTGTCACTAGAATTCCTCATTAGCTGAGCATCCATCACCAGGTGAGAGAAGCTGTCACCTCTGGGGGAGGTAAAAAGACATAGAGCGTCTCTTCCCTTTTGCATTGAGACCACGTGCAAGGCTGGCTTGAACACTGCCCCTGGGGAGGAGCTGGTGTTGGAAGGGAATAAAATGAGGGATTGTCTACCATCTTAGATCACAACTGCTCACTCCGGCCCCCCAGTTTCAACCATTTACCAGGCTTCCTGCCCCAAACAGAAGAGTGAGATAAGCTTATGACATTGCCCTCTGGGAGACAAGCATGTGTTTCAACAGCCTTTCTGTAGAACAGTTTTTGGTGGCCACAGAGCTTTTGCATGCACATTTGAGGGAATGTGTGGTGGCTTTCGTTCCTTGTTTGTTCCAGCTGAGAAAGAACCCCTGAGTTGGAAACTGAGGTCAGTGGAGTTCAAAAGCAAACTCTTGGTATCCTCGCCCTTTTCAGATTCCTGGCCACTCACCCAAATGAACTTCACTCAGAGAATTTGAAAATGCCCTGAGGAAATAGTTGTTTGTGAAATCATCTTGTGTGGAGGATCAGGAGAAGTGAATGTCTTGGCACCATGTCATGAACTTCCTGTGTGTGTGTGTGTGTGTGTGTGTGTGTGTGTGTGTGTGTGTGACAAATCTGGAGCACTTACCTACGCTAGACTCCATAATGAGCTCGTGACATGCATTAAATCATGTAAGTCTCAACTTGTCTCTCTGAAGGAGTTTCTATTATTTCCCCATTATAGGGAGGTTTAAATAACCCCAGAAGGTCTCTTTGCTACTATGTGACAGAGTTGGATCTTAAACTCAAGTTTATTTTATTCTAGGGCCTGAGCTCTTCTTGCTACCACCCCCATCTATTCTGAGAATCCATGGTGCCCATGCCTCCTTTTTAACAACTGGTACTTTGTTGGATTATGTACAATACCACATATATGTGGTATATGTATGGGACTTCCCTGGCAGTCCAGTGGTTAAGACCCCACGCTTCCAAGGCAGGGGGCATGGGTTCGATCCCTGGTCAGGGAACTAGGATCCCACATGCCATGCGTCACAGACAAAAAAAAAAAAAAAAGAAAAAACACCACATATATGTACATATGTATTATACAACACTGTATACTCATCAAGGTTAGGGATAGAGCACTGTTTCCCTCTGCATTTCTAGCAGTGAGAAGCATGGGGAAAAATACCACACAACTGTAGGTAGGTGGATGGATGGAGTGATGGGGAGATAAAAAGAAATTTACTAGAGGGACCCTTTAGTCTGACCTCAGGGACTTGACATTCTAGCAGGAGAGACAAAGCATAAACATATGAAAAACTAAAAATTAAAAGAAGGTCCATAATACAGCCATGATCATTCACAAGTGAATGATAAACTCATGATGTGTTAATTCTCATAGAGAGAGAGGTGTTTGGGGCTGGTTCACACTAGAACGTCAGTCTACGTTCTTTAGTTCTGACTCCTTATTCCACTCCCTCTCAGGCTCCAAGGGAGTCTCTGTGACCAGTGGCCTCAGTCACATCCAGAGCCTGTACTGTGCGCCCTTGGGGGGAAGACGCTGAGTAAGCGCTAGTTTATGATGATTGATGACCACTCCCAGATTATTCTCAGCCTGCGTGCAGCCCGGAGCTTCCTCAATTTTCATTTAATTAGCTTCCCCCTTTCCTTAGCTTCTCCCAGGGAAAGCAAACTCTTGTTGCTTCCAAGAAAGGTTTTGCCAGTTCCCACCCTTTTAGAAGTTACCCTATGGAATGTGGAGGCCACGGTCAGAGAGGAAGTAGTTCTTCCTCTGCCTCAGTGTGACTATCCTGTTCCCTCCCACTTCCCCCTCTCCAAGCTCCATTCAAGGTCAGCTCTGGGAGTCTTGGCTGTATCCTACTTGGGAGAGCCCTCAGCCTCCCGGGTGCCATAAATACTACTCATATCACTCCTTTCATTTTATTGGCCTCATTGAACTGCCTCTTCCTCACTCCCCACCCTCCTTGCACTATCTCTGATTCTCTGATCTTTCAGCGTCCACAGCTGGGAACCTCCCAGGAGGTGCTTCTAACATACCCAGAGGTAAATCATTTTGCTTTTACCTCTCTCACAGAAGGAGCAAGTAGGAAGGAATAATTTAGCCACCTGTGTTTCCAAAATGTTCTGGAAAACAGGCAAGTTGCCAGACCTGATGGGTGAAGGTTGCTGCACTGTGATGTGCCCTTTTCCTAAGAGAATTATCCCGACTGCCCCTTCAGCTCCTCTAAACTCATCAAATCGCTGTCCCTCTCTCTCTTTCTTGAAGGCACGTATGTATTGTATGGAATTCTGTTGATTCAGGATCCAGCCCCAGGCATAACTGTGAAGCAGGTAGAGTTTTCTTGGCAGCCCACTGCCTCCCCATTCTGAACCCTTTGCCCCTTTCCCCACACTCAGTGATCTGGGTACCACAACACCATCTCCACCTGCTCTGTAGCGAGCCTCCCCAACCTCTTAAAGAAAACACGTTTTCAGAAAGCTGGGAATTTTCCCACGACTATGGTCTACTTTCCTTCTAACTAATGTTATTCTTTTTTTTTTTTTTTCATTTGTGGGGAAGAGAGAGAAGAAAGAAAACATGGAAGGCGAGAGAGAAGGGGATAACAGTGGGATTCAACACCTTGCAGGTGAATCCCAGTAATACTTCATGGAAATTCTACATTGTGTGTTGAAGATTCCTCATTGTGTGTTGAATCTTCCTCTTCTGGGCTCCTGAAAGCAGTCAGAGGAGGGGCCCCCACTAACCTGGAGCTCCTCTGTCTGGATTTTAGAAGTGGAGCTGTGTCAACCCCCCTGCAGAGGTAGCTGGGCACTGGGCTGGAACAGAGGAAGGATCAACCTCTGTTGTCCCCCAAAAGTCCCTTCTCTTTTGCCTCCCTTTTGGCTTTAGTGCTTCCCCAGCACCCTCCCCCCTCAGCTCCAGGACTAGTTCTGGTGGTGCTTTCACAGGACCCACCTACTGGCTGAAAGGGCAAGCTCTAAAGATACACCTGGTGCTACCAAAAGCAGTTTCCTGCCTTTGAGGTCTCCTCCTCATTGGCTATTTGAAGGTCTGGGTTCTCACACTGGGCTGTCATGATTCCACAGTTCAATTTCATTTCTTTCTATTAAACTCAAGATTGCATTTGTTGGGTACGTGTCATGATGGGTGGTATAAGCCAAGAACATAATTTCTCAGGGCTTTGGTTTCTTCATTTCCAAACTGTGGACTAGGTTATAGATTCACAAATTCCTCTGCATATGAGGGTTGCTAGAGAGCTGTTGAAAAGCCGCTTCACATCCCAGATCCCAGAGATTCTAGTGCCATAGTTCTATAGCCAGGCCCAGGAGTCTGCATTTTAAACCAACCACCAGGTCATTTGATGCAGGTCACCTGTACAACACCTTTGGAGAAACACTGGGTAAGATGGTCTCCATAGCTATATGTCTATGAATCAATGTATAGGATCCCCTCCTGTGACCACCAGGATGGAGCTCCCTCCAACACCGGAAGACAAGAGCCTGTTAGCCCTACAGGAAAAGGGGTTTGGGGTTTTCATTAGGGTATTTCCCTCAAAGGGAGAGTCAACTTGGAGGATGAACTGACACGTAGTCATGGTAGGCGGCTACTAGCAGATGTAAAATCCTATGCGCTGATCGCCAGTCCCTTCCTGCCAATATTTTTATGGATTCATTCTCTTGAGTTTCGAAGGCTTCAAGAATCCTCAGACTACGATTCAAATTCTCTTGGAATATGTATCAGCCAACATAACCGAACAGCTGTGACAGAAGCCAAAAGATGGGTTTTGGGGAGAAGAACATTGGCAACACCTACTCCGTGCAAAAGATGCAGGGCTCTGAGGAGGCAAAGGATTCCTGCCATGAGGTGGTTTGCAAAGCCATGGGAACAGGAGACATGAGGAACAAAGGGGTCCATCCAGCCAAGGACTGTGGAGGGTGCTGAGTCTGGAGGTAGGTAGCGTCGGGTTTCCGAATTGGAGCCTTTTAAGTCCCACCCCTTTTTTGTGTGGTCCAGGGACAGGGGAGCAGTCTCATGGAGCGTGATTCCAGTTGGACTCTCCTAAATGTTTTCCCTCCTCTGCTCCAGCTCGCCATAGCCAAGCACCCATCCTGCAGGAAATCTTCTTCAGGCATGCGCCTCACCTCTCACCCTCTTCCTTCACCACACACACTGGCTTGCTCTTGTGTTCTGTGCTTCCTGTGTTTCCCCTGCACTGCTTGGAAAGGCTCATGTCTGCCTGTTGCTTTGAAAGGCCCTTAGATGCCTCACTCTCTGTGTTTATCTTGTCTCTCCAACCAGACAGCAAGGTCCTTGAAGGCTTCTATTTCTTCTCTTTTGTTTCTTCCCACAGTGCCCAAGACAATGCTCAGGAAAGGCATTTTCTATTTGTTTGTATGTCTGCTGACCAACTGACACCTACTTCTCCCTAGCAGGCCACTTTCTTGATAGCAGCTAAGCCAGGTTTTCTGGGAGGGAGGGAGCCGAGGACGAGATGCCGCAGGTGCTCCTCCATCCCTCAGGACTGCGCCATCTCATCAATCAGTCACTAGACACAGAGCTGCTTGTCTGGGGACACCCCTCCTGGAATATGCCTACCAAGTTCACTGACCAATCCAAGGGGGTTTCAAACTTGGTCTCCAAGAGTGGGGAGTAGGATGGACCGAGCTGTAAGACAAGCGGATCTCATTCTCCTTTGAAGGGGATACTGTCTGCCCTAGTGGTTTAGAGCCTGGAATTCAGATGTGAATTCCAATTTTGGATCTACCTATTGCCAGCTATCTTGTCATGAATTTCTCAAACTCCATGAGCCTCAGTTTTCCCAGCTAGAAAATGGGAATAAAAATAGAGTATCTACTCATAGATTTGTTGGGGGTGGGAGAGATAAATGAATAAGCGAAATAATACAGTTGAAACCCTTTACCCCGTGACTAGTCAGCAGAGAGTGGGCACTCCAAAATGCCAGCCATTGACGAAGCACTAAAAGGGCTTTCCATTTTGTGAAAGGCCAAGGCAATCTCCGCTGCTGCCTTCTTTAGTGTCCTGCCGACTCCTCTTTGACTGCTTTACTTTTCAGAAAAGCAAGAGGGAGTGTGAGAGAGACCCCTTTTCTCTCCCTTGAGGGGCCCCCACTCCAAGAGCTGCCCATTCCCTTTTCTTATAAACCATGCCTGCAAACTCCAGGGAACAGGCCATCTCCCCGTCTTCCCTTGCTCTGGTCAGCACATCCAATGGAAGCCTCCTTGGCTCAGGGCCACCCTCGCAAGGCACCCCTCCTCTGCTCTGCTCTGCTGAGCCAAGTTAAAACTGGTGGACTCAGCTTTAGTTGAAAATCCCTAATCAGGATGGTATAAAGAGATTCTCTTTCTAATGCAAACCTCCAAATACAAATACTTGAGCGGATGTGCGGTCCTCTTATCTCATGCTTTTCTTTCCTGTCTGAAGCAAACTCCTCTTGTGAGACCTTGGGGTCCTGGTAAAGAGGCCTCTTTGCAATCATACATTACATGTTTGTGCAAAGGGACTCCTTAGTGGGTTGGTAAGCGCCCTTAAAACAATTTCATAAATATTTTGAGCAGGATTTTCTATTAGATTCTATCTTTTAGAAACTTCTGCTGCTATCTGGGTAGCCAGGTTTTCAAGGATATACCTCCTTTTAGTTGAAATCACAGTCTCAGAGAAGTGCCTCTGCCTCCAAAGTACCTTCTAAACAGTGTGGTTGACCCAGGAGCCCAAATTAAATTACTCTATGTTCTAATGATGGAAAAGATCCAGGGAACAAAATGGCTCTAGGGAAATTGTGTTTTCTTGTCGTATTTAGCTACTGGGAGTATTTAGTTAATCTGGGAGGTTAACTGGGTATGGAAAGTACACACGGGAAGGGATTTTTCAGGGCTATTTCATCAGAGGTGTGAGGAAGGAAGCTTATCAGGACTCAAGTCTTTATCAGAATGAATCTTCTGCAAGCGGCACTGACCTTGGGGCTGGAGACTTTCCTGAAGGGGCAGGAAGGCTCAAGGACAAGTGACACAGAAGGGGACTGGGCATTTGCAGACCTGCTTTCACTTTCCCCGAGGCTCTAGTCCTGGGACAGAACCAAGGCCCTGCCCTGAGGGGTTTATCAAGGACATCAGGATATGCCAACAAAGGCAAACGAGAATAAAACCCGGAGTCTGGCATTCAAGGCTGGATTATATCAGCTGCCTCCCAATGGGCCTCCAGTGCCCCCTCCTCTTTCCCCCCTCCAATCCATTCTCATCAGCCGGAGTGGGGCTTTCTAAGAGTGCCTTCTGGCTTCACCCTCTTGGCTCCCACCCTACTCTTGACATCCAGTGTCCTTTCTGATCCTTCAGATCTTAATTTAGGATTCACATTGTTCCGGAAGCCTTGATTGACACCCCCGCCCCTCATGCTGTGTGTGGTTCACCCCGTGTGTGCAGTATGGTGATGGCCACATACATTCTGCCTCCTCATCTAGGCTACAAGCTCCTTGAAGGTGGGACTCTGTTTTGTTAAGGATGTCGACAAGCAATTAATAAGTCGATCTAAGAAAGATATGGAAAATTTTATTTCGGGCCAAATTTGAGGATTATAACCCAGGAAGAACATCTCAGAAAGCTCTGAGAACTGTCCTACCCCTTAGAAGTCAAGCCACAGTTTATATAAGTTTTTTGAGACAGAGAGGTGTACGTCAAATGGCGTATTATTGACGATTTACATAATCCAGATCTAAGTGCCAACGTGGTGGGTCGTGTGACCCTTTACAAGATCAAGAAAGAATGTTATCTTTTACAGAGTTGTCTTGTTGATGCTGGGATAATATTGCTGTTTATGGTTGAGCAGGTATTTCTTACAATGCGAGAGGCTTGGTCGATGCAGATACACAATGTACAGTGCAGGTGGGGGGAGAGGAGGCCAAAGGGCCGAGAAGAATTTTTATGTTTAAGTTTTTCATGTCTTGCCATAAAATATGAATTTTATTTCACAAGAATGTGTTCCTAACACCCAACACCCCAAATTCAGTGGTTGAAAAAAAACTGAACAGCTGTGGTCAAACCTCATTCAGGGAAGAATGGGAAACAGCACCCACTGGTCACTGGCCCACAGAGCAGGAATTGTGCCACTTGTGCCCTGGCTGAGGAAGGAGCCCACTGGTGTCAGGCAGCCTCTGGACCTGCACTTTGGAGAATCACTGCTGTTCTTTGTCCTTCAAAGCCAAATCTGAGAAGGGCACAGAGAAGAATCCCCTTTCGGGGGGCTATAGAAACTTAGTAGCCCACTTCCTATTGGTGGGCCTGGGTATTGCTTTATGTGTTAAACAGCCAATAATATATTTATTTAAAAAACTTCGTTGGCTTCTAATCATTTTTTTTCATTGAAGTATAGTTGATTTACAATATTGTGTTAATTTCTGCTGTACAGCAAAGTGACCCAGTTATATCAATACATATATATACTTCTTTAAAATATTCTTTTCCATTATGGTGGTTGGCTTCTAATCTGTTTGTGCCCAGTCAATTCCATGGGGCAAAGATCTTGTCATAGTCCTTGAGTCTGAGAATTCCCACCGCCCATCTGGCCTCTGGGTTCTGTCCGTCACCCTGGCTCTCCATTCAATGGCCTCTGCCTTGAGGCAATTTGAAACAATAGCTTGGCGGGGAGATACCACCCATAATCTGATTTTTCCCAGCCAGCATCTTCACAATAAGCATGAGTGTCTCCTTTGTCTGGTGGAGAACGCTGAACAGAAGGTGCTGGGAGAGGCCTGGGGATCCGGATTAGAGTTGGGCTCAATCTTATCTCCTGCTTCATCTCCTGCCTCTTTGCCTCTGCTCCCACTGATTTTATCTAAGACTAGAGAATTCTGCTTTTTCAACCCTGAAAGGCGTCGAGTTATTGGACTCTTAGTCAATCCATTTCAATCTCAGAGAATAGACAGACAGACGGAAAGCACCTCTCTTAAGCAAAGCCGTCTTTTTTCCCCCCTGTTTTCGGATAGGTCACCTTTAATCTGAGCTGGTCTCATTCATGTATAACCTGACTGAAGGTTGCAAGACCTAAAAGATGCCAATATTCTGAATTTCCCTTAGTACTTCCCTAGCATTACTGTTTCTGTAAGCACGTGACTGGTGTCCTGAGGTTCCACAAGCGACAATTTGCGAATTTTACCATCATATAACAAGAGTCACCAACTTCCCTGTTAGGGATGTCAGGACATCCCCGCTCTCCACTTTCCCTTCTTCCATTCAGCCTAACTGTAGGCTCTGTTTCTTGCAGCACCCCAGTCCTGGTACAAATTCTGTATCATTTGGATGATTTCAGATTAGGGCAACACATGACCATAGGGAGGAGGATAGATTCCCTGAACTATACTGTTTGTTGTGTAGTTAGAAAGGAGGAAGGGAATGGATGCTGGTGCGGCAACCAGTTGTATTCTGCACTGTTTTATTTAACATTCACATGTTCATGTTCAACAAGCATTTATTGAGCACCTACTTCATTCCAGGTACTAGAGGGGCAAGGAAAACAAAAAGGCAAGTTCCACCTCCTAAAACCCCGGCAAACCTGTGGGGATGCAGACACTGATGTCCGGTGTGAGGAAGATAAAATAGGCACACAGAGAGTGCCAGTGAAGCCAAGGGTTGGGGCAGCTGACCCAGACCAGGGGTCCTAGAAGAGGTGACTCATCTGTTCACTGAAGGTACATTCCATTCTGTGAGGCTGGGGATTTGTCTGACTTTATTCACTGCTGTATTCCTAATGTCTGACAGAGTGCCTGCGTAGTAGGCGCTCAATAAATATTTGTTGAATGAATGTTAGTGACATCTGAGATGAACCTTGAAAGACGAGTAAGAACTAGAAGGCAGAGTGGGCAATAATATCTTCAAAATGTCTTGGGCGTGAGAGATAATAGCTATTCCTTCATGATGCCGGCACTGAAATAGGACTTGAAAATGTAGGAAGGGAGTAGATGCGATACCCGTGCCTTCCCTGCAGGAGGGGCAGAGAGGCAGAATCCAACCCAACCAAAGGCTGGAAGACAGAGCTTGACACTGGAGATGTTGAGAAGGAAGTGCTGGCCCGACTCTAACTGCCCTGAAGGAGTTTCAGAAGATGGACGTGGGAAAGGACAGCGGCACGTCTACGGAGAGCGGTGAGGAGCCCATTGCAAAAAGGGACTTTACCTCCCCTTTACTTGATGTTCTCAGTGTGACAGCATCCTATTACAAGGACTTATGGGATCAGGATTGCAAGTCCAGCTTTCAACAGGCTGACATTCCCTTTTGGGGAGTTTGTCATCACCCAGAATGGGTGGCCATCAGGTGACTGGTGTAGTTTTATCATCCTGTCCTGCAGATACAGCTAGGAAAGGCATCAGCATCCTTTTCTACCCACCTGCAATGCCTTTTGAGACAACTTAAAAGAGCAGCTTATTAAAACGGTGAAGGACATTGATCAAAGGGTAGAGAGTCCAAAGTGTGTATTTTGAATAAAGCATACAGCATTTTAGACTGCTATCAATAACTTCATTGTAATTCTTATTTTAACCATAAAGATGAAAAGCTGGTCTCCCAAATCATCATGAACCTTTGACTTGGACTCCTGCAATGCTCTAGGTCAGATTAAAATCTAAACTTCCTCCGATGAACTGCCTTCAACTTTCCTACTGCACAGAATCTGAGTCATCTTGCAACAGCCCGTGGTCGTTGATACCTCGTCAGTAAGAGGACGGATTTTTGATACTGTCTACCTTCAGCTCGCTGAGGGGTAATTCCTGCTCCCCTTTCTCTGAGAAAACTTGATTTAAAACATTAACAGTCTCCTTTTTTCCAGTTGAGTACATTTTTCAACCTCATATTTTCACACTTTTCTGAGCAGAGTACAATCTGATAATCATGAATGGATACAATTATTTTTCAATTAACCAGAAACTATTATGAAGACTGAGAATCATGGATGTTGGAAACTCTTCTAAAACTCTTTTAGACAAAGAATCATACACCCACTATTTTTAGAACATTGTCTACATAGAAATTTTCATATGATTGGTAAATAAAACATATAAACAGTATACAAGAATCTATATATATAGTTACAGTTATTTGTAATTATGTACAGCTACATAGGGTAAGGATATTGATTTCACTACAACTACTGGCTGGTCTTTGTGCCCACAGAACCAGAACAAAGGAATCATAACCTGAGTCCTGGGAGCTAAGGTCAGGATTTAAAAGAAATGCCCAAGTGGTAGCCTTTTATATGACCTAAAGTTCCCTGTATGGTTAAGCCATCTGGTTGTTCTAATATCACTTAATAGATGACATCAAGAGACAGATTCTGCTCTGCCTTTTCTTTCATCTCCACAATTATCATAGAATTTCTATTGAGTAAAGTAAGAGTGAAAGGGCAGTATCTCTCTCTCTCTCTCTCTCTCTCACACACACACACACACACACACACACACACACACACACACAATCAGAACAACATCTAGACCAGACTAGGAACAGAAGTTAAGTTGCTCCTTTGGGGAGATGCTGTATGTCTGACTTCTAGTCTCTTTCATGGTTTGTTTTAAGCAACTTAAAGGCTACACCTTCATATTAAGAATTCCCAAATCTGGCTGCACATCATAATTACTCAGAGATTTATTAAAAATGCAGATTATCAGTCTCCAACCGAAACCTGCTGATTTCAGAAGACTAAGAGGCAGGGCCTGGGAAGCAGTATTTTGAGTAAGTTCTGCAGACAAGGCTAATGAAGCCAGGTCAGTACCCATCAGAGGGCCAGCTCTGGGCAAGCTTCATCTTCATGAAATGAATAACTCTGCAGATTAAATTCCTGATTTTCAACTAGCCTTTTTTTTTTTTAGTAACTGTGTAGGGTGAAATTATGTAGTTTGGGGACAGAAATTCGAGGCTAACTGTTTACCAGAGCCACAAAATGGCCCAAACAAGGCAGCTATGTCTGGATGTAGCAGGTTGTAATCCCAGAGTGAGAAACCCAGCCAGAAAGGACGGGATCCCCCTGATTTGACATGGCCTTCCCCACCCTCAACAGGAATAGCCTCTCCCTCAGCTCCCGGGTGGGCTGAGATCAGCAGGCAAGGTGTTTTACCTCTTTGGTGCTCTAAGAGAACTTGTCTGACCATCACTCAGCCTCTACCCCCTCGCATTTCCTGAATTCTATACCCTTGCTTGAGTCTTGCCTGAGGGCTGAGACTGAACCTTACAAGGACCATTGTCTGTTGGGCCTGTGATCATTTATAGGGTTCCACGGTGCCTGTCTTGACCAAAGCAGGGCAGTAGAAAATAAAAAGCAAAATCTTCCCCCTGCTTCATGGCCCTAGTTCTTCTAATTTCCATTGATTCTACTGGTTTCCTCTATAATTCTGATTAATGTGCTTATACTTCAGTGTTTTGATTCTCAACTTTTGACAGTGTTTAAGAAATAACCTGGGTTCCACTTACCCTTTTCTACTCCCTTCTCTTTCTAACATTGTCTCATTTTCTTGCTTCTTTTTCTGTTGATTTTGTTTATAAATTTTATTAATATGATTCAAACTTTATTTCTTGATACATTAATTTTAGATAACATTTCTTGACACTTTAGTAAATTGAAGAAACTCCAGTTCCCTCCACTTCTTCCCCTCCCCAACCCCATAAATATCTCAGTAATATTTCTTTGGCCTTTTTAAGGTTTGTTACATGTACATTATGATGTGTAAGTATCTTTCAATTTTCTGGGGTTTATTTAAAATTGAGTCCAATAGCCAAAAAGCAAACAAGCACCTATCTATTTTAGAGTTCATACTGGGCCATGAATTTTTTGTGTAACTTTTGGACTTTCTAACTACCTTTTATTTTTCCTTTTGACAAAAGAAATATGCTTTTTTCACTCTCTGTAGAAGATTCTTGTTTTCTTAGGTTGTTCCATATCCAAATAAGTTTTAAAATCCAGTATAATCGGGACTTTCCTGGTGGCGCAGTGGTTAAGAATCCGCCTGCCAATGCAGGGGACACGGGTTTGAGCCCTGGCCCGGGAAGATCCCACATGCCGCATATCAAGTAAGCCCGTGTGCCACAGCTACTGAAGCCTGTGTGCCTAGAGCCCGTGCTATGCAACAAGAGAAGCCACCGCAGTGAGAAGCCCGCGTACCACAATGAAGAGTAGCCCTCGTTCGCCACAACTAGAGAAAGCCCGCGTGCAACAACGAAGACCCAACGCAGCCAAAAATAAATAAATAGAATAAAAAATTTTAAAAAAAAATCCAGTATAATCCAAAAATATGTAGAGGCAAGGTCCCCCCACCATCAAGGCTGAGGGGTCAGACATGTCCTTTCCCAGAATCCTAACAGCTAGGAATGGGCATGAGACAGAAGCTAGGTCATTTGGATGAACTGGGGGGTGAATACTGATGGGGTGATACATCAGGGATAGTCTGATCATTTGTGGCAGCTGTGAGAATCCAGCAATGCAGCAAGCAGTGGGGAGAGTCCAGAGGTGACAAAGACAGTGACAATACAGCAGACATTCAGGAGTGATAGCATCCATGTGGCCTTGGCTGGTCTTACCTCCCTTGGATGTTGCCCTTTATTCTGAGCCTAGATCTCTCAACTTTTTACTTTTTCTCAAAATTGTCCAATATTCTTCCAATAAAATGTCTTTTCTTTTACCTTAGCCAAAGTTGGTTTCCGTTGCTTACAACCAAGAATCTTGAATTATATAGACATTGGTACTGACAGTGGGTTATCAGCAAGAAACATTTGCTCATGAAAGGGAAGTGGAAGGAATCTGAGGTTGGTTATCTGACCTCCTTAACACTGAAGACAGCAACAGTCCTAGTATTCAGAGGTGGGAATCTGGTTTCATATGACATGAAGGGGTGAAATCAGTCATTAAAACTGGAATAAAGTTATCATGGAGATCTAGGACCAAAATAGATGCCATAATCACAAAGGCCCTATTTGATAAGAATGACCGGAAAGTAAACAAAAATAACAGAAAACAAAAACAAAAAAGAAAAAGTACTCCCTCCACTCCCTAAAAAAAGAACAAACAAAAACTCCAAATCTAATGAATAAAGGCCTGGATCGACCCTCACCTCATTCCTAGATCTCAGTCAATTTACTGATCTAGAGCCCGTTGAATAGAGAAAGGCTGGCTTGTAATAATATTACAAGAACCTCCTGTACATCTTTGTCTTAGTCTTCCCCCAAAGACCTACCATTTACCAAAGCAACTGTACCCAAGTGTCTTAGACCAGAATCCTTAGAAAAGACACATTGAAACAGAATTTTTGTGGAAGTAAAATCCCAAGGTAGTAGAAATGAAGGGAAGCAAGGCAGGGAAAGATGGCAAATAAATGCAGTGTGTTGAATTACTGCACCAGCCACTGCTTCATGGCATGCTGCTAAGAGAGTTGCAATCCAACTGATGTACCCACTCAGTCACAGGATCCTCCAGGAAGGACATATGCGACAACTGTGCCTTGGGACAGGCTATCAGAGGGAGGCTTTCAGAGAAAATTTATCTCCTGTCTCCTGTCTCCCTTGGCCTGTTCAGTGGAGAGCTAACTCCCTTGCATTTCTGTATTGCATCACTTGGATCCTTCTGCAGCTGTTTGGGAATTCAAACCCTCCAGTCCGTGGAGTGAGGTCTCTTCAGAGCTTGTTAGAGGAGCCTTGGATTCCAGATATAGTCTTAATATATACAGTTGACATGCACATCCTCAGAAACCTACATCATCTCCCTGACTTAGAGAATAAGCCCTATTTTAGTAGAGAAAGCCAAGCAGAAGCCTCAGGCTCTTCTTCTCTTTATCAAAAGAGTAAATCAAAAATTATAACCCTGAGAGAATCACAGAGATTGGTACCACCATTATAACGTTAAATGCTAGAAAGATTGTAATTTCTATCACATCCGCCATTGGATTATGACAAGCTTCATTGGTTGGCTTTAAATGTAGATGATGTTCTAGATCTTTCCTCCTCGCTGAAGCAAATCACTTTAATCCCTGAAATCAGGTATAAAGCTACTAGTCTAGTAAAAAAATTTTCTCTCTTCCCCAAACCTCCCAAATATCAGAATAGTTTGCTGGCAAACTTCTAAAACCTCAGAGTTACATTAGCCATGCTAAGGTTTAATCTGCAGGCAAATTCTCTGACTCACCATTCCACCATATACCATATTAAAAATATTATGCTGATAAGTCCTTGAGAGCAGAAAGTAAGAGCTACCCTAGATTCCTACCCTGGATTTGTGTATCAGAAGGGTGAAAAACAAACCCTATAAAATTATAGGAAATTGCCATCTTAGTAAAGTTTCTGGGGCTTTATTAGCCTGAGGTATTTTGAATAAATTGTTATTCCTTTGGTCTCCTATCACGAAGCTCACTCAGTTCTTTAATCAGACCACTTGTTAAATAATCAATTTTGAAAGACTGCTTTCTGGAGCTGCTACACAGCTGTCCATCTCAGATTTTAAAGAACACTCAGGTTAGTTCCACTATACTTCTTGGATCCCCTGTTTTTCCCTTAGTCCCTTTTTTTGTGTTGCTCAAATACAACCTCTCATATATATTTTAAAAGAAGTTATGCGTAGGAGGCAAACTTCTAAAAATTATTTTCAGAAATAATATTTGAAATGATTTAGCTTTACTTAATTGATAATTTAGCTGTACATATAATCCAAATTCAAAAGCTTTTCCTGATTCTACATATGTTAAAGGGAAATCTGATGCCAATGTATCAGTTATCTAGTGATGCATAACAAATTGTCACAAACTTAGCAGTTTAAAACACCAGACACTTACTTTGTTTAAGGTTAAATATAAATAGAACTTTTGGACTTGAAAGAATACTAGGTATTATCTAGTCCAATCCTACATTTATACAGATGAGGAAGCTGAAGCTAAAGAGTCTAAGTGACTTTACCAAAATAATGCTGACATAAATATAAGGCTAAATAATGTGTTAAGCGGAGAACAGATTTAAACTCTACTAACTCCATGCCTTGGTGGTCCCTTCACTATGCATCTTAGTTCTCTGCAATCCCATCTCAGAATTGAAATGAAATATGGGATTGCAGAGTCTAAAAATAACAGGATTATGAACAGTGAAGTAAATCTTTTAAGAGTATAAAAGTAAAATTAAAGAAAAAACCCACACATTTGCTATTCACATTTTTCGAGGGTCAGGCATCTAGGCACAGCTCAGCTTTCTCTATGTCAGGGTCTTTCATCAGGCTGCAATCAAGGTGCCCACCAGGGCTTCAGTCACATCTCAAGGCTCTACTCCTTCCAAGCTCACATGGTTGTTGATAGAAATGAGTTATTTGTGGGCTATAAGACTGAGAGTTTCAGCTTCTTACTGACTTTGGTTAGAGGTTGTCCTCAGTTCCTTCCCACATGGGCCTCTCTAACATGACAGCTTGCTTCATCAAAGCATGCAAGCTGAGAAAGCAAAGGAGAGCCTGCTTGCATGACAAAAGTTTCAATCTTATGTAGCAAAATCACATAAATGACATCCCATCACCTTTGCAATGTTCTACTGGTTAGAAGTGAGTCACAGGTCTTGCTCATGCTCAAAGGGTGGGGATTACACAAGGACATGGATTCCAGGAGACAGAGATCATTGTGAGCCAGCTTAAAGCCTACCTACCACAACAAGTCTGATACAGTTTTTCTCTCTGGACACTTTTAGTATCTGTTTGTGATCACTGATGTTCTGATATTCCATGAGGATTTGCCTAGATGTGTGTCATTTTTCATTAATCATGAATGTATTAGTTGTTTCCTTATTATATTTAGACCTTAGAAAGTTTTCTTCTATTATTTCTTTGATTTCTTTGCTCTTCCATTTTGTTATTTTTCTCTTTTGGGGAAGAGAACTGATCTTCCTGGACAGATCCTTTATGTCACTTACTCATATGACTAGCTATTTTTCCCCCTCCCACTTGATCTTGATGGATCGAAAGAGGTGAATTAAAGTCTTCTGTACTATGAGGTTTCTTTATATTTCTGAATTTCTGCTTTCTTAATGATAATATTTCTGCATTATGAATTTTACCCTTTAGCATTCTAAATGATCATTCTTTATTTTTATTCAACTAATTTTGGTCTTAATTCCACCTTGTCTGAACATCCACTCCTTTTTCGTTTATTTTCATTTGCTGAATATATCACTATATAAAGTTGAGTTTTGCTCTATAATCCTGTCTGAAAAAAATTTTTTTTCTTTAGAATGATAAATTAAGTGCACATATATTTAGTATGAGAAATATGTTTAGTTTTACTTTGACTATATTATCTTAAATTTTGTGTATATATATATATATACACACACACATATATATATATATTCTACTATAGAATATATATATTCTATTATGTGGTTTGTTCTATTTGCTTTCTGTATATTGTATCCTTGATATTTAGGAAGGTTTCTATTATATTATAGTGGTTACCTTTATGATTATAACTTTGGGTAATACCTTTTGTCCTCAACTTTTTAGGTCCTTATGAACAATGACAAAATTAATGTATCGCCTCCTCTTCTCTAACCTCTTTCTTTTTCTACTATTACCTGATGCTAGTCAATAATATTATATGTTTTAGTATTTATCTTTGTACTATTAAATAATATATTTTCTCCCAGTTATTGTAGAAACTTTAACTTGCCTCTTTCAATCAGTGAAATTAGTTTGCTTCCCATTTTCTTTCTCCCCTCTCCTAATTTTATTAGTCTGATCATTTCTACAAGGCCTGACCAATAATATTTACATTCTGGGTTGTCACTGTAATTCCACCTTTGATTTTATCTTAAATTTGCCACCTTAATAATATAGGTAAATATAATTAATTTTCACAGAATATAATTTTTCTGTACTGTCCTTAGTTATCACTTTCTTTGCCAAGGTTTATTTCTAGTAGTTTCCTCAAGAATTGCTCACTGGACCAACGCTCCTTGAGTGCTTGCATGCTCAAAATTGCTTCCCTGTAACTAAACAGAGTTAGTCTAGCTGGATATAAAACCTTTGAGTCAGCCTTTCTTTTCCTGAATATTGTGTAAGTGTTGCTCTATTATTTTTGGCACTATTTCTTTTTTTTTTCCAATTTGACTGTGTTTTATTTCAGTGGGCACACTTTATTCATTGTTTGTGGGAAAACTACATTACGTCTCAATGATCAATAGTCACGGTTATTAAGCAAGTAAACATGCCACCACTTTCATGCCTGCCTCTGTTCCTTTCTGTCTTCAGTCTCATTTTGCATTAAAATATGGAGCTATCCTTACTTGTACCCCACTTAAAAGTGACCTATCTTTTTATTTTATTGACTAAAGGAGTTTGATCTTTGAAGTCTGAAACTTTACTGCAATGACTTAGTTTTGACTGCTCTTGGTCAATTTTCTCTGGCTATCGTTTGTGCCCTTTTTTTATATAGATTCAAGTTTTTCTTTATTTCAGGAAATTTTTAGCCACATTATAACTTTAAATATTTGTCTGTTATTTGTTTTTGGTTTCCTTCTTTGGGTCTGCAATTATGTTGGATTTCCTTTGTATCTCTCCTGTATATATATATATTTTTTCTTTATTTCTTCTTGACCTTTTATTTCCATTTTATTTTGTGCATTTTTTAATTAATATCCTTTGTCCTTTATTTTTTTCACAATCTAGATAATTTCTGATGCTTTTTCCAATTTCATTTTTACTTCTATGATGGTTTGGTTTTATTTTGTATTTTTCCTTCTATTATGCTAACCATATGCAATAACCAAGGTTTGACCATTTTTTGATGCACAAAAATCTCATATGGGTCAACCTAATATTTTTCTCCTAAATGAGCCAGCTCATATTTTATCTGTTCCTGTTGCCCTAGTCCTTTCTCTCCCTGAGTTTTCACACTTCTACTTTGTAATCGTGTTTCATAGAGGCAATTGCTTCAATTAATTACTTTTAATTTCCTGAGAAACACTTATTCATAACTTTCATCTGTTTCATAGCAATAATGTTTAGTAAATATTGTTCATTTCTTATCAAGTTTTGCTGCTCTTATTCTTGGATATCTTTGTTTCAATGTTTTGTTAAGTTCCCATTTAATTTTTGTCTTTTAATAAGTTGCATTTTCCTAAAGCCAACATTAGGTCTCTGTGGGTGGAGTAGAGTGGGGTGTGTGTAGGCAAGTCACCAAGACTAGCTGTTTTTCACAACCCAAAGTCTTCCCTGCTGCCACAGAGACAGATTCCTCCCTGAAAGTATCACTTGGATGTGTCATATTCTGCCATAAAGGAGGGCATAAAGTGCTGGTGCATTTACTTGTATTCTTTCTAGCCCACCTCCTCTGGATCTCTGAACCAACCAGAAACAGAAGAACTTCTGCCACCAGACATGTTTACCTTAGAACCCATACTAACTGTGGCAAATTATAGATATATTTTGCATTTCAGTGCACTCCTGGCTTTCCCTAAGTGTACTTTTGGGGTGCTTTCTAAAATATGCTGCTACCAGTCTCTCTCCTTATTCTCTGTATTTCTTTCCTTCATTTCTGTCTTCTGTTTGATTTAATCTGCTTTGACCCTACATTACACATTCTTCAGAATGTGCATACTCTATCTGTCATGGAAGGTAGTGACAGTGTACAAAGGTTAAGACTGTGAACCCTAGAATCAAACTGCCTTAGTTCTAATCTTAGTTCTCGATTTGTTGCCTCTGTGACATTCTGCAGATTACTTAATATCTTGTGTCTCAATAACTTCATCAGAAAAAAAATCAGTATAGTTGTTATATCTATGATTTAGTGCAGAGTTAAATGAGTTAGTGTGTACAAAGGTTTACAAACAGTACTTGGTACATAATAATTGCTATATAATCGTTAGCTGTTATTATCATTGTTGTTATTATTTTCATCAAAAATATCATTTGTTGAATTTAAAAATTTTCTTTCTTTGTGCTTTTGGATGATTTCTAGAAGGAAGAAGAAAATGCTGACTTAGCCATCTTCACAGCAGTAGAGTACCCTTCCCTTTTCTGCTGCTTATTTTCCTCAGTGTTCTATTGATCCTTAGTTGTCCATTCATATTTGAGAATGAAAGATTCAGTTGATTAGTATAAATGGCTTACCCGGGTTTCTTCTGCTATTTCTAGCCTTTCTCTGTCCTGAGAATCCTGACTACCTGTCTGGGCAGGTGTACAGGGCAAGACATACTGTGGGCTTCCCTTCAGGGTGTATTCTGAGCTGTGGACGTCTAGGTTCAAATCATTTCTCTCAGAAATTTGAATCCAATCTCCGACCAGTGTCAAAACAAGGAAGGCCTTATTCTCGGGCATCAACTTCCACTCTGGGAACTCTAAGCCCTTCTAGGCAGATTGGCTTGATTTCTTTGGAGACTATTTCCTGTATTCCAGCATTCAACCTGGAGATAGATAAACGTTGCTGCTGCTGGAAGTGGATGAGGCCAACAGTGTAGCCGTTCACAGGCTCTTTGCCACCCAGCCCTCACAAGCAGGACGAACTGCGCTCTGTGTGAGTGGGAGGGCAGGGCCATCGGTCTGCAGGCTTCTTCTTAGGGAGGGGGCAGCAGGTCAGGGGGTGCAGAGAGGAGTCTCCCGGAGTCAGCAGGAGCAGAAAGTGGGAGTGGGAGGAACAGCAGGACCAGAGAGATTGTTCATTTCGTGGGAAGGAGAGAAAGGGCCATCGCTGGGGAGCTGAGATTCTCATTTAGGGCAAAATTGTGAGGCAAGATTGAGAAAGGGAGGGCAGGACGGGTGGTCAGCAGCATGGAAAATTGGAAGGAAGTTGAAAGCAGTATGTGTGGTGGTTCACGAAAATGGCTATAAATGTTATAAAAGTGTCAAAATATTGTTTTTAATTTTTATGAGGAACTGACTGTCTCTGATGGGGGGAGGAATCAGAGGCAGATCTGGGAGCTTAAAACAGCCGGGAGACTGTACCCTTGTATATCTACTTATCTTTGTACATGGGAAAGACCATCTTTCTCTTCCTCTGGAACCATGCTGGGTCACAGCTGTTTCTCAAAACGTGTCGGTTGAATAGGGAGGTGGTTAAATGTCTAACATGTCCTTTATGAATGGATCCAAATGCACATTCTCACCTACATTTGGTTCTGGTCTTCCAGGTAAGTGAGAAGCCAACAGAATAAGATAAGAACTGGGCCCCCAAAGAATTCTAATTGACACTCCTGGTTCAGATCCTTGCTGTTTGAAAGTTCATAGAGGACTTTAAAAACAAAGCTATCTCCCCCTAAGAGGTATACTCTGGGAAGTGTGTATTTTTCTTGATTTGTTTAAAATCAGCCTGGATCCCAGTAATGCAGTTTGATCAGAGAGATTAGTCCATCATCTGTTTTCATCATTGTTGGCATTTGTAAGGAGGAAAAATATAATAAAGCCAGGCAAGACATTTGAGATTTAAAAATCAGTCATTCATTCTCTCTGTGAGCCCTTTTTCTCTTTGCTCCAATGACTCATTAAGGTACAGGAATGAAGGGTACATTGTCTACAAACTCCGCCATCAAATGCTTACATGTTTATAATAAATATGCAAACTTATGTAAGAAGTAACTGGTAAGTTTCAGATTCCTTCTTTTTTCTTCAGCGTTTTCCAAAATGTTCTGTGTGACACAAGTTCCATGAAATGCTTTGTAAAATGTAAGTTTTGTAGTCTAATAAATTGGGGAAATACCGCTGTATTTATTTTCCTCTTCAAAAGTTCTAAAGCACATTAATATGTTAAAGAATACAAGAAGTTCTAAAATACAGAAGAATCTATTTAATCTGTGTAAGTAGGAGTTTCCCAACTGTTTTGTTTTTTTTTTTTTGTATAATTCCTAGCATCCTGTGGATTGCATATGAGGAAGGTGTTTTACTCTAGAGCCCATGACTGTGGTCCAAGCACCCATTTGGATGGCGCTGAGGACCACAGCTGGCCTCTGTGGGCCAGGATTCCTGGGCTCTCTGCCTAATTCTGAGAGATGTTTTCTGATGCCCCTGAAGACAGCTTGCTCCAGAACATTCTGTCTCCTGAATGCTCAGCCCAGTGGCTTTTTACCGTGGAACTAGTATGCCATAACTGATACCCTTCCCCCTTGGCATTCTTAAGGAGGTGGACAGTCTCCTTCAGAATTCCCCAAGCCTCCTGTTAATAAAGTGTCTCACGCACTTAAGCAGACTCTTATTATAAAATATTTTAACATAATTTGGAAGTTTCAAAAATCTCAGTTTCTAGAATATAATAAAGGTTGTATTTAAATAGCAATTATATACTTATATAATTCCTTTCTTCACTCTTCCATAGCTCATAATTTGTAGTTCTCTATAGCACTTAACACATTCTGTATTTTATTACTGACAGTAGGATATACATTTTTTCTTATCTATTAGATGACAAGTTACTTAGGAACAGGGACTCTGACTTTTCATCTTTTTTCCCCTTGGATAAAATTTCACTCTGGGTTTTACATGATAGGGCTTTAATAGATACTTGTTAAATGTTTGGCTAATATTTAAAACATCTCTATGAAAAAGACTTGGAGAAGTTTCTTTATATCTATTTAACTTATGGGAAAACTGAGGCAACCTAGAAAGATTAAGTCATTTTCCCAGGATGAACTAGTTATGACAGAAATAAGAAAAAAACCAAATTTCATGGACTCTGAATCAGAAGGCTGAAAAGAATGTTTAAGAAATCATATCCTGATTCCAAATTCTCTTTGCCTTGTGCTTGTTACAGGCCTCCGGGAATCCAGCTAATAAAGCCTAAAGGTGGTAAGTGAGGCTGGCCGGCTAGCAGGATGGCAAAATGAATAGAACACTGGATTTAGAAGCTTGGGTCCTGGTTCCAGCTTTGTCCTTGGTCCAGATGATGGTGATGCAAAAAAAAAAAAAAACATGGCCCTGACCTCAAGAAACTCAGCCTAATGCTGGCCGCTGTGAGTAAACAGCTGAATGAATTGTATAATAAAACTACATGCTATTATGTGCTGTAGAAGCACAGAGGAGAGAGTAATTGTCATTTTTTGAGGACATCAAGGGGGCTACACAGACAGATGTCTTCTGAGATGGGCTTTGAAGGATGAATAGGAGTTGACCAGGGAGACAAGAGAGGAAAAAGGATATTCCAGACAGTGGGAAGAACTTGTGTGAAGTTAAGGAGACCTAAAAAGCATACTAAACTTGTGGGTTGGAAAGTGCTTTAGTTGGCTTAAGTGTCGAGTTTATGTAGGAGGGATGGCAGGGGTGGGGTTGGCCAAAGAAGAAACTGTAAAGGTGGATTGGGGCTGGAGTTTGAACGGCCAAGCAAAGGAGTTTAGATGTTATCTTTTTTTTTTTCTTCTATTTTTATTATGGAAGTATAAAACTTTGATATATTTAAAGTGTACAACATGATGATCTGATATACATATACATTGTGAAAGGATTCTTACCATAGAGCTAACATGTTCATCACTTCCCATATTAAACATTATTATTATTATTTTTTTTTTTTTGGTGAGAACACTTAAGTTCTACTCTCTTGGCAAATTTCAATTGCACAATACAGCGTTAGCAACTATAGTCACCGTGTTATACATTAGATCCTCAGACCTTATTCATCTTATAACTGAAAGTTTGTACCCTTTAACCAGTCTCTCCCTATTTCCCTCACCTCCCAGCTCCTGGAAACCACCATTCAACTCTTATTTCTATGAGTTCGACTTTCTAGAAAGATTCCTTCTGTAAGTGATACCGTTCAGTATTTGTCTTTCTCTGTCTGGCTTATTTCATTTAGCATAATACCCTTCAGGTTCATCCATGTTGTCTCACTTGGCAGAATTTCCTTCTTTTTCAAGGCTGGATAATATTCCATTATATATATATACCACATTTTCTTTACCCATTCATCTGTCAACAGACACTTAGGTTGTTTTCATATCTTGGTTATTGTGAATAATGCTGCAGTTAACATGGAGGTGCAGGTATCTCTTTGAGACCCTGTTTTTATTTCCTTTGGACATATACCTAGAAGTGGGACTGCTAGATCTTATGGTAGTATTATTTTTAACTTTTTGTGGAACCTCCATATTGTTTTTCATAGTGGCTGTACCAGTTTACATTACCACCAGCAGTGTACAGAAGTTCCCTTTTCTCCATATCCTTGCCAACGTTTGTTAGCTTTTGTCTTTTTGATATGAGGCTTCTTAACTGTTGTGAAGTGATATCTTATTGTGATTTTGATTTACATTTCCCTCATTATTAGTGATGTTGGGTACCTTTCCATGTATCTGTTGGCCATTTATATGTCTTCTTTGGAAAAATGTCTCTCAGGGCCTTTGCCCATTTTTAAATTGGGTTATTTGGTTTTTATTTTTTTTTTGCTTTTGAGTTGTGTGAGTTTCTCATATATTCTGTATATTAATGCCTTATTTGATATGTTGTTTGTAAATATTTTCTCCCATTCTATAGGTTGCCTTTTCATTTTGTTGATAGTTTCCTTTGGTGTGAAGAAGCTTTTTAGTTTCATGTGGTCCTACTTGTCTATTTTTGCTTTTGTTGCCTTTGCTTTTGGTGTCAAATCCAAAAAAATCATTGTCAAGACAGTGACAAGGAGATTGCCCATTATATTTTCTTCTGGGAGTTTTACAGTACCAGGTTTTATGTTCAAGTCTTTAACCTATCTTGAGTTGATTTTTCTGTATGGTATAATATAGGGGTTCAGTTTCATTCTTTTGTATGTGGCTATTCAGTTTTCTCAACACCATTTATTGAAGAGACTATCCTTTCCCCATTGTATATTCTTGGCTCCTTTGTCAAAAATTAATTGACCATACATGCATGGGTTTATTTCTGAGCTTTCAGTTCTGTTCAGTGATCTTTCTGTTTTTATGCCAATACCATACTGTTTTGATTACTGTAGCTTTGTAATATAGTTTGAAATCAGGACGTGTGATGCCTCTAGCTTGTTATTCTTTCTCAATATTTCTTTGGCTCTTCAGGGTCTTTTGTGATTCCATACGAAATTCAGGATTGCTTTCCCTATTTCTGTGAAAATTGCCATTGGAATCTTGATAAGGGTTGCATTGAATCTGTAGATCACTTTGAGTAGTATGTACATTTTAACGATATTAATTTTTCCAATTCATGAACATGGAGTTTCTTTCCATTTATTTTGTATCTTCTTCAATTTCTTTCATCCATGTTTTATTTTTCAATGTTTTCAGTGTACAGATTTTTCACCTCCTTGGTTAAATTTATTCCTAAGTATTTTATTCTTTTGGATGCAATTGTAAAAGGGATTATTTTCTTAATTTCTCTTTTTGGAAAAAAGGATGTAACTGATTTTAGCATATTGATTTTGTAACCTGCAACATTATTGAATTTATTAGTTCTAACTTTTTTTTTGCTGGAATCTTTAGGGTTTTCTATATATAGTATCATGTTATCTGCAGAGATGATTTTACTTCTTCTTTCCAATTTGGATGACTTTTCTTTTTTTTTCTTGCCTAATTGCTCTGGCTAGGACTTCCAGTACAATGCTGAATTGTACTGGTGAGAGTGAGCATCCTTGTTCTTTTTTTAAAAAGTATTTAATAGACTTAATTTTTTCGAGCAATTTTAAGTTCACAGCAAAATTGAGAATAAGGTGTAGGGATATCCCATATACCCCCTGCCCCCACATGCACAGCCTCCCCCATTATCAACATTCCCCACCACAGTGGTAGGTTTGTTACAATTGATGAACCTACACTGACAAATCATTATCATCCAAAGTTCATAGTTTTCATTAGGATTCACTTCTGGTGTTGTATATCCTATGGGTTTGGACAAATTTATAATGACATGTATCCACCATTATGTATGATACAGAATAGTTTAACTCTTTAAAATTTCTCTGTGCTCTACTTATTCATCCCTCCCTTCTCCTAACCCCTGGTAACTACTCATCTTTTTACCTAGATATCATCTTCTAAGTTATGGATTTATTGAGGGCTTTTAAGAGAGAAACTGATGAAATCAGACATGTTCCTGGAAAGCGGGAAATATGTTTTCTTCTGCATTGTATTTTCTGACTGCTGATGTGTGACACAGAGTAGGTCCTCTATAAATATTGATCGAATGAGTGAGTATATTTTAAAGAGAGATAATTTCTCAGAGCCAGTCTTTGCATTTGCAAAAGCAGAGTTTGTAGACTAGATTCTGCCTGGGTTTGAGCTTCTACCTGAGAGCATAGGAAAGCACCTGCTTTCCCTATGTTAGTGTTCATCCAGACAGATTTCCTACAGACCCTACTTTTCCACCATTATTTCCTCACTGCAGGCTCCCACTTCCATTCTTCTCAACATCACCAGACTCTGTAGTGCCTATGAAAATGGAAAAGAGAGGCCAGGCAGGGATCGTCTGTCTGTTCCAACTCCACCTCTTTCTCCATTGCCTTCTGCGCTGCGCATGAGACTGGAGCCACCGACCTTCGACAAGCTGAGCAAGTTATTTTCTGCTAATGAGCTTAATTACCTTGTTCTCTATTTGAGATAAACTTTAAAATGTTGTAAAGGCCTTCAGAAACCTTTTGTTCTTGCAGGTACTCATGGTAAAAGGGTAGAATGCTCTGGACCCCACACAACCCAGAAGCTGAGACTGCTCAGATAATGAGGCTGGTGCCCACCTGCCTCTTCACACCTGGGACTTTATTGGATGTCCACAAGAAGTGGGCAGGAGAGCAATTATTATCCTCCTTTTACAGATGAGGAAATTGAGCCCCATGGGTGAGTCACTTCAGCCTCTCCCATCCTGGACTAGCTCTCTTCCAGTTGCATGATGCTCTCTTCACTCACTCGTTGGGAAACCTGGTAGTTCCTCCCTTGGGACTTTACCATAAGAGGATGACTGCATGGGAGAAATGACTATTTCCTCAATTTCCTGATGGAAGAGACTAAGGCACAGATAGCCTGTTGGTCTCCAAGGCCTCAGGGAAGCAAGGCTCCCAGGGTCTCATCCTCTACACACACCATCTGCTGGGTACCATCTTCTCCAGTCTCAAGAGCTTCTCAGTCACCCAGCCTCCCTTTGTTGAGCAACCCGTCCTCATGCAGCACAGGCTGGGCTTTGGAGAAGTGCTTCTCTGACTTGCATTTGCTTATGAATCACCTGGAGAGTGTGTAAAAATGCAGAGTCAGATCCTTAGTTCTGGGGTGGCCTGATATTCTGCTTTTATAATAAGCAACCAGGTGATGCTGATGCTGCTGGGGCATGGACCACACTTTGAGCAGCAAGACATTGGAGTCAAGAAGGAAAGCCTGGAGGAAGCCCTGACCTCAAATTGTTCCCTGATAGGTAGAGAAAACAAGACCAGAGGGGCAGAGACCTTTGCAGTGCCTTCAGGGGTTAACAGAGACTTAGAACATGGCTGGTGTCTGATGTTGTTGAATGAACAAATGATGAGAAATGATAAACAAAAGGAGTACCCGGCTGTGAATTAACAAGGGTGAACTGGCAAGAGTCAAGTCCAAAGAGCTCAGAAATGACTACCAGTTAATGTATTCTCAAAGCACTAGGTGGAGAGGAAACCAAAAGAAAGTCTTTAGCCTGCCATCTATGGTAGTGACTTTCAAACTTTTTTTTGGACCACGACCCACAATAACACAGTAAGGAATAAATGTTACATTGTGTCCTGGTACACTTTGTGTGCGTGTGTGTCTAGAGGTAGGCATATGTACACATATGTATATATCTAATGCTGAAGCAAAAGTTTTTGGGAATATTTACATTTTATTAAAATTTAATAGTTTTTTTTTTAACATCCCCTAGACATAAAGACATAAAAGAAGGAAGTAAGTAATACTGATGTCCAGTAAGCTCTGGGGCATGGCAAGAGGACCACACGACCTGGCTGCAGGTGTGGAAGGATGCAGCCACTGCCCTCCAGGATCTCCTGCTGGTGCTCCTGTCTGGCCAAGGCCAACAAGAAGCCAGGGGTAAGGGAGCTGTGGTGATAGAGTCCATGGAGGATGAGACCCCAGGTCCTTAGCAGGATGATGAATAAATCTTGGGAGTGGGGGTGGGGAGAGAGAGAGTTGGCAAACAGAGAGCAACCAACCCAAATATTTACACTTAACTTTATGTGATATGTTTTGATATTTCCTATTTGATCCTGTCTGTTATTTTCCATTTCTTTTCCTCCCACCCTCCCCAATCAGTCATTCCCTCTCTTTCTTCTTTCCTTCCTTCCTCCCTTCCTCTCTCCCTCGTGTTGGCTGTTGCCCGCTAAATTAATATACTCATCAGTTGGTTGTAACTTGCGGTTTGAAAAACACTGGTCTGCGATAAATAAGGCAAATGTGTTTTATCTTGGATACCAACTTCAACTGATTGACAATGATAACCTGGAAGGCTATGTTAGAAAGATTCTGAGATTGAATCTAGGCTTGTTAGTAAAGAAAGGGTAAGCTATTACCAGCCCTGAAATTGGTTTAGAAGTGGAAAGTGGCAATCCACCTGCCAAGTGTTGACCCCCAATGATCTAAGCGTGCTATGACATTGGGAGAGACAAGCATCTCCATATATCTTTCACAGGCCACGCATGACAGGTACAACAGAGATACTCAGAAGCATTATGGGGATTTGAATGACTCAAAGATTAGAGTTAATAAAGAAAGCTTTCAGTCTATGTTTATCATTTTTGATTTTTACCATGTTCTTCTATCCAGGTGTGAGTACTCAGAGCTATGAGGCCTTCAGGTGAATCAAAAATTGGAAACCAGTTCTCAGTGAGATTTAGAGATGTCAAGAGTGGAGTTCCCCCAAAGAGGGTCATTGTAGACCTCAGCACTCACATGTCAGGGGTGGGTCAGGCCTGTAGAATTTCCTGGTAGCCTCACAATGGCAGATGAATGATAAACCCACAGGCGGTCCGCATCTTTGTAAAGCAAGCTCTGACCAAGTGTGTTCCATAGGGTCAGCCCAACCCAGGTGGCACTGAGGCTGAGGCACAGTGCTTTTTAATTCACAGAGAAGCTTGTGAACATCCCCCCGGGGTCCAGCCCGGCCCTCCGCTCAGTGCACTATGTGCGCTGCTGCAGAAGGCAGCCACCCAGAGAGCTGGGAAGAGCAGCGCCTCGGCCAGCTAGCTTCCGTCTCTGAGCAGGTGAGGGAGCTGCTCCTGCAGGGCTGGTGAGATGGGCGGCGGGTTGGGGGGGGTGGTGGGCACAGAGAGGAAGAGCAGTTGGGACTGGGAAGGGGGAATGAGGGGATGGGGCTTCCTCTAAAACTCATCTTGTCAGGTTTGGGGAGAAAAAGGCTGACACATATAGTGGTGAAAAAAAAAAAATCAAGGGAGACACGCAATGTGAGGAGGAAAATAGTGAAGAGAGCCTTTGAGCCCAGGGAGGATGCAGAGATGCACCTCCTGTAGCAGCTCACGAGCTACGTGGCAAAAAAGTACAAGCAGGGTACCGAGGGCACGGGACTGGGACGCTGAGAAAGCTTCCTAGCACTCACCTCCTCCAGGAGTTAGAAGAGAACAATGTACCAATGACGAGCTTTGGCCCTGCTGATGGCTGAGGGAGCCCTCATCTGCCCCACTCCCACGGGATCCCAAAGGCAAGGCTGACTCTTCCTTACCCTTGAACCCATCTTCTCTCCTCCTTCTATTTCTGGGTACATAGCATATTCAATATATATTTGCTTTAAATATAGATATTCTCTGTCAAGAGTACAATCCAGGAACATAAAACATTGATCTGGGAATTATTGAGGCAGCCCCCGTAAATGCCAGTAATAATTTAAGGTCAAGTTAAACACAGAAGATCAAGCTACTGGAACTTCCATCTGAACTCTCTGGAGAAGGAAAATTTCAGGGAAAGCCCAAAGCATTTTTATACTGAGATCCTATATTTGCTAAAGCTGCCATCTGTGACCAAACCCCCTTGGTCAGAGAGTTACAGAGATAGTTTGGGAAATATCCATGGTGGTTGTACCAAAGCCTTTGGTGAGAAATCGAAAAGTGCTAAGTTTAGAGCCAATGGGGTTTCTTATAAGAAGTGTTGGGAGGTGGGTCTGTGACAAAAGGCTTCAATTCTCTCTCTGTCTCTCTCCTTCTCTCTTGTTCTCCCTGCTTTTCTGTTCCCTTCTCTCTTTTGTATCTTCCACTTTGTCCAACAGTACATTTCATCTGCCTACATCTCTTCCCCCAATTCTTGCATCTAAACATTTCCAAATCTATAAAAGCTGAGAAATGCAAATGATTGAAAGCACCATCCTGCAGGAAGAAGCGTGAACTTAATTTTTAGTAAAAGGGTAGTTGAGGGTTTGACGTTCAACAGTTCAAACAAGAATCATGGGGATCTTATTTCCTAGCCTGTTGCTCAGGATGCAGCAAAGGAAGAATTAAGGAGGGAAAAGCATTGCTCAAAGTCACATGAAATCACCACCTTCCTTCCACTCTATTGAACAGTCTACTTGGTCGGAGGCTACCAAGGGGCTGATTCTAGGCACTGAGCCAAATCCAGTCAATTAAGAGAAGTCGGGGAGTGTTTAAGATCTAGTAACACCATCTATCATTAGAATTGAAGTGTTCAACAGAGGATAGCCTGGGGGCTCATCGCAAATTTTTCTTGACGTTGAAAAAATTGGCTTAAGGGAATTTAAAAAAAGTTCCAAAGGTTCCTGATTGGAATTTTCACATGTACCTTGCAGCTTGATTACAGCTAGAAAGAAGGAAGGATCTCAAATAAATGCACGTTTTTCAGCTGTCCAGCACAGCAATGAAGAATAAACTGTCAGAGGACTCCTTAGAGGGGCAGAGAATTGGGAGATGGGTTCAAAGAGATGGTGATCCACAGAAAGATCGCGCCTGAAATGGCTAAGAACGATTATGAGGCCATTATTTTCAGTTTGAAGTTGTGCCTACTTACATCTCTGACCCTTTTTACTAAAGAAATATTAGGAAACCACTAGTACATGTCCTGTGCTTTGATGCCATGTGACATCCCAGTATAATCTTACCAAAGTGAGATGATCTCTCTTAACCTCCATCGCTGTCACTAGGAAAGAGATACATTGTGTCAAAGTACAGGGTGATCTTCCAATGCAGCTCCAAAGTATACATGTAAATAAGTTAATTTAACTCGGGTTCCAGGAAAGAAAAATCTATGAAGCTTCTGAGCAAATACTTGAACAAGTTGTCATAATAGTAATAACATATTATCCATGGTAGTGAGGCAAATGAGTTGTGGATAATGGCAATGCACTGATTAAAAAGGCAAACCCTATCTCGGTTCCTGCCTGTACTGCTAGACCTGTGCACGGCTGTGGAGAAGAGGGGAGGTGGCGGGAACTGATGGGGAAGCCTAGTCTCAGGTATGGGAGGCAATCTGAAAACTTGATTTGGCCTCCTCTGCCTCCTTTTTCCTCAGGTCATCACTCAGCATGGCCCTCCCTTCTACTCCAAGACCAGACTGGTCACTGCCTGCCATACCTCAGGGGTATCTCAAAGATCTTTGCCCACCTCCTTTCCTCACATCACATACCCAGGAGAGGACTTTTGATAAGGTAAGGCTAGGAGGATCCAAGGACTTTATTAGTGGTGCTTCTAAATGCATGCTCTGTTATCTATTGGAATCCATTCATTCATTTGGTCTCACGCTCTCTCTCCTATTCTCTCCCTCCCCCTCATATACACCTGGGGTTTAAAGGCAAGCTTGAGGCTTGAGGCTGTATCCTGCTGAGAAGACTTAGGATGAGTGACTGAGAAGCTTTCACTATTTCACACTCTAAGGAGAAAACGTTCTCCCCTCCATGCCACTTCCGTTCTTGCTCTGCCTGTGCGCACTGACCAGTGCTGAGATGCTTAGGGTCAGGATCCAGATGTGGTCTAGTGTGGGGACACTGGTGTCTGCGTGTAACAGGACAGAGAGAAGCAGCTCCCTGTCATAGCCCCGAACACATCAGGAGCCTGTGTGAGGGTTTGGGCAAAAGGCCTGTGGTCAGAAAGCAAGTAACTGAATGTAGCTCAGATGCTTTGCTCATTTCCTCCTGGGATCTAGTGTGGAAATGGGTGGCTGGCCTTGCCGTGCCTTAGATATTTTCTCTGAGACATGACAAACACATCTCGTGCTCAAATCCTCCTCTGGACATTGACTTCTGCTGTCCTCCAAGGTTCGAAGGCTCCACCCGACTCCCAGCCCACTATCACCATCCCAATAGTGCAGTGTTACATTACAACCACGAGTCCCGATATTACAATGACAGGAGACTCTGCTCCCAGCGTCCCCTTCCATCCTCTCTAGCCTTGAGTCTTCTCTCTTCTCTGAATTACTGTAGCATCTCTTTACCTACTGTTTAGGATGGGGATTACTAGATCTTGCCTTGGGTGTGTTTGTGCCTCTGGCTGTTTCAGGTCTGTAAATCGTATTATTCCTACTGGACTATAGGTTTCCCTAGGGAAGTGAGCTCGACTGTATCTATCTCCTCCCAGTGCCCAGCCCAGGGCCCTGTACACAGAAAGCACTGCTGTCATCTCTCAACTGGGAAATGAGAAAGTACATGAGATGACTGTCATCTCCCTTCTCCAGTGGAGCGAGACCCCAAGTAAACAAGGAATACTGTCTGTGCAATATACAATCCCATATGAAGACTCTTCAGAAGCCAAAGCAGCTGTTGGAGGTGTCTGTCCTGCCGTGGGAGGGCGGGACTTCCCAGAGGGTGAGTCCTGGGCTGCAGCTATACTCGCTGACCTTTCCAGGGAAAGAAGAGAAGAGCTGGGCTGGGTCACCTGAAAACTCAAGTCTTTGGACCCCGTCGGGGGGTGGGGCGTTGCTCAACTTTTAAAGAGGTACTGCTTCCAAACGATGGACTATTAAAAAGTTAGTGCTTCAAGCTAACGAAACCCAGACCTCAGTTCTGCTGCAGAAACCTCCCTCAGGACTGAATTGTTTTGCTATGGCCGCCATAACGAGGTACCCTGGAATGGGTGGCTTAAACCACAGAAATTTATTTCCTCACAGCTCTGGAGGCTAGAAGTCCAAGATCAAGGTGTTGGAAGGGTTGATTTCATCCCAAGGCCTCTCTCCTTGGCTTGTAGATGGCAGTCTTTTTTTTTATACAGCGGGTTCTTATTAGTTATCCATTTTATACATATTAGTGTATACATGTCAATCCCGGTCTCCCAATTCATTCCACCCCCCTCCCCACCGCTTTCCCCCCTTGGTGTCCATACGTTTGTTCTCTACATCTGTGTCTCAATTTCTCCCCTGCAAACCGGTTCATCTGTACCATTTTTCTAGGTTCCACATATATGGGTTAATATACGATATTTGTTTTTCTCTTTCTGACTTACTTCACTCTGTATGACAGTCTCTAGATCCATCCATGTCTCTACAAAAGACACAATTTTGTTCCTTTTTATGGCTGAGTAATATTCCATTGTATATATGTACCACATCTTCTTTATCCATTTGTCTGTTGATGGGCACTTAGGTTGCTTCCATGACCTGGCTCTTGTAAATAGTGCTGCAATGAACATTGGGGTACAACTGTCTTTTTGAATTATGGTTTTTTCAGGATATATGCCCAGTAGTGGGATTGCTGGGTCATATGGTAATTCCATTTTTAGTCTTTTAAGGAACCTCCATACTGTTCTCCATAGTGGCTGTATCAATTTACATTCCCATCAACAGTGCAAGAGGGTTCCCTTGTCTCCACACCCTCTCCAGCATTTGTTGTTTGTAGATTTTCTGATGATGCCCATTCTAACTGGTGTGAGGTGATACCTCATGGTAGTTTTGATTTGCATTTCTCTAATAATTAGTGATGTTGAGCAGCTTTACATGTGCTTCTTGGCCACCTGTATATCTTCTTTGGAGAAATGTCTGTTTAGGTCTTCTGCCCATTTTTTGATTGGGTTGTTTGTTTTTTAATATTGAGCTGCATGTGATGTTTATATATTTTGGAGATTAATCCTTTGTCCCTTGATTCGTTTGCAAATATCTTCTCCCATTCTGAGGGTTGTCTTTTCGTCTTGTTTGTAGTTTCCTTTGCTTTTCAAAAGCTTTTAAGTTTCATTAGGTCCCATTTATTTATTTTTGTTTTTATTTCCATTACTCTAGGAGGTGGGTCAAGAAAGATCTTGCTGTGATTTATTTCAAAGAGTGTTCTTCCTATGTTTTCCTCTAAGAGTTTTATAGTGTCTGGTCTTACATTTAGGTCTCTAATCCATATTGAGTTTATTTTTGTGTATGGTGTTAGGGAGTGTTCTAATTTCATTCTTTTACATGTAGCTGTCCAGTTTTCCCAGCACCACTTATTGAAGAGATTGTCTTTTCTCCATTGTATATCCTTGCCTCCTTTGTCATAGATTAGTTGACCATAGGTGTGTGGGTTTATCTCGGGGCTTTCTACCTTGTTCCATTGATCTATATTTCTGTTTTTGTACCAGTACCATATTGTCTTGATTACTGTAGCTTTGTAGTATAGTCTGAAGTCAGAGAGTCTGATTCCTCCAGCTCCGTTTTTTTCTCTCAAGACTGCTTTGTCTATTTGGGGCCTTCTGTGTCTCCATACAAATTTTAAGATTTTTTGTTCTAGTTCTGTGAAAAATGTCATTGGTAATTTGATAAGGATTGCATTGAATCTGTAGATTGCTTTGGGTAGTATAGTCATTTTCACAATATTGATTCTTCCAGTCCAAGAACATGGTATATCTCTCCATCTGTTTGTATCATAGATGGCAGTCTTGCTTCAGTGTCTTGACATGGTCTTCTCTCTGTGCATGTATATTTTTTATCTCCTCTTCCTATAAAGATCCCAGTCATATTGGATTAGGGTCTACCCATATGACCTCATTTTACCTTAATTACCTCTTTAAAGAGCCCTATTTCCAAATACAGATTCCGTGGTACTGGGGTTAGGACTTTAAGACAGGAATTTGTGGGGGACACAATTCAACCCATGACAGTAACTTTGGTCAACATTGGATTTTACTGAATTGAATTTTATTCAATTCCTTCAACAAGTTGTATTGAGTACCTACTGAGTACCACTGTTCAGATGCTTGGGATATCGCAGTGAACACACAGACATTCTGGTGCAGAGAAACAATAAGAAAAAATATGTGACATGTTGAATAATTGTACAGGCTATGGAGGAAGTGAAAGCAGGGTCTGGGCGTAGGGAGTGTCATCTAACCCATATCCCACTGCCAGGCAGGACTGAGTGTAAATCTCCCACAAGGGTGGATTCATTGAGGAGGGGCAGTGGCATGCAGTGGGGAAGGATGAGACTAGACATCTTTCCTTTGTGGATATTAACTCTGCTTTTTCCACAGGCACAGACATGCTCTTCCCCTCCCTACCCTGGTCATATGTCTCACCAATACAAGCCCAAGGTCACAAGGGGCTCTGCAAGCACGGCTGTGGCTGGCTCTCAGCAAATGAGGGCCACTGATGGAGAAGCAATCTAAGGCTCTCACCCCACAGCCTGGGAGCCAGGAGCACAATCACCCTTGTGGATGAAAACAGTCTGTTAATCTATTACTAAGGAGGGCTGACGTCCATTGCAGGCTATGTGCCAGGCACTGTGCTGTGTGCCTGGTCTTATTCATCCTCCCCAAAGCCCAAGGAGAAGTATTCATTTTCACATTTACAGATTAAGAAACTGAGGTGAGGCTCAGAGAGGTTATGGAACTTGCCCCAAATCCATCTGATGCATCATAAGAGTTTTAGCCTCTCTTAGCCACTGGGCTGAGCTGTCTAGGGAAGAGTACGTCACTGTTAGAGCTGGAGCTGATTTTCATTGGCTTCCTAACACTTTTATCCTCAATTAAAGCTACTGGCATAGCATCTTACCAAAGGACTAATAAATCTTATTTCCAATAAGTGACTGCCAACATTAAAGCGTGAAACATTTTTCAACATAAATTTTCCCAACAATGATAACTCATTACTTTGATACAAGGCATGAACGACTGCAGTCTGTCCACAGTGATGAGGAAAACTCTGGGCATGAGCCCAGCAACACGGTCTTTGACAGCAGCGTGAAATATTTCACACCAGTTTCCAGGAAGTGTCACTGGCTCTCCCGATGACAGTGAAGTCTTCTTGAGGGTGTCTGTTGCGAGGAGCCTTAACACATATTCTTTCTGGTGCTTTGAGGCCAGCAAAGCAGCATGTGGGCCAGGTGGCTAAAAAGAAGTCCTTCTTTACAGTGTTTGCTTTCCCAAAGGCATCCTGGGCTCTCTCAATGTCAGTGTTTTGAGGTCTGGCCTTGCCGCTGTGGGTAATGCTTCAGCCACAGAAATCCAGAGCCCCCTTCCCTTTTGTCTCAAAGTAAATCTTTGCCTTGGGGATAATGCCCTCTTTTGCTAAGTGTGATGACAAGTTTAGCTAAAAATCCAATGTTGGTGGATAACTCTGTTTATCAGAGAGGTTGAATATGTTTCATATGGTTTTTAGTCTTTTGGCTGCCACATTTATGGGTTGCCAGTTCATATCTTTGCCCATTTTTCTACCTTTTTTGGGTCTTTTCCTTACTTATTTTGAAGAGTTCTTAAGATATTCTGAAAAAGGATCCTTTGCTAACTGCACGGTGGCAAATATCTTTTCCCAGTTTGTGACACATCTTTTTACTTTACTATATAAAAATTTTAACTTTAAACTTGAATTTCTCCATTTTTCTCTTTTATGATATGCGCTTTTGGTGTCTGAAACATTATTTACAGACTCGACTCCACATCTTGTACTCCACCAACAAACATTATCCATCTATAGTTTTTCTAAAAGTTTTGTTCAAGATTTCATAATTGCTGTTTAAAACATATTTTTCAAAAGGCAAATGGCATTCACTGTCATAATAAGGAGGTATCTGCCTTTGGAGCATATGACTATGGTCCTTAAGAATGAGATTTCTCTCTCCTGCTGGCGGTGCTGGCGTTGAGTTGTCGAACATGTCTATGATTCTGGAGTCCATCTAGGTCTCACTTGTGGGGCAGCCTGCCTCTTTCTCCCATCGCTCTACTGAGTAATTAAAATCCCAGCTGGTTAAGCATCTAAGGATATTAAAATTTTTTCCATCATATTCCTCTCTGTGGTGATTTGGCATAATCTATATCTGTATCTGTCTCTTGATCTGTCTTCCTATCTACCTTGTGAGATTGGCACACCTTATGTGTGTCTTGGTAACTGATATTTTTCTACCTATGTCTATTGTGGAACAATATTAAAATTAGTGTAAGTTTTCAGAACACTGAAGTTAACCCATAAGGGACACCCTAGCCCTATAGCATGAAATGATAGAATATTAGAGTAAGCCAGGTTGTGATGTGCTCCCAACAAGCCCAGGGGCTGAATTTAAGTTCTTTCCTGCTCTCAGCAGGACTCTAGGGGGCTTTAATCTTATGGCTCCATCATCTCAACATGAGGCCTCCTCAGTCACTGGGCAGGTGAGGGAACAGCTGGAGAACTGTTCTGGCTCTTCTATACTCTGGCCTGGAAGTGGGGCGCGTCACTCCCACCCACAGCTCATTGGCCAGGCCCTGTCATGGGACCCCACGTATCTGCAGGGGGGCTGGGGAATGTGAAGGGGCAGCTGGACTATTTGGTAAGCATCAGAGGGGCCCAGCATGAGATGAATAGACCATCCACCAAATGTGCACCTATGTGATTGAGAATTAACCATCGCTGGGATTTTGACTCCTGCTATATACTCACAGGTGAGGACGCTTTGCATGCAAATACTAACTAGGAACATGTGCCTTCTGAGATGGGGGAATGGGGAGATGGCAAGAACACACAAGTCATCAGAGGTACAGGAGAGAAAGTATTCAATCTCAGCTCTGGCTTTGACCATGCGGATTCCAATTTGTAGGTGGGAGGGTGTCAATATTGAGAAGTAAAGCAAAGCAAGACAACGAGAGGATTTCCAAGAATTTTAAGGTAAATACGAAATGTTTCAAGTGTGAATGGAAGTCAAGGTCTATGAAGGAACTATTTGCTGAGAAGCCACAAGAATGATTTATTGACAGGAAGATATTGCTGGCAAGATTGAAGTAGTTCTTTGTCAGGGGAAACTCACAAAAGAAAAGGAAGGGGTCAGGGAAGAAATACATGTGCCTTTTCCAAACCACAAAGACATAAGAAAGAAAATGAAAAGAGGTTTTCCAGTCCCCCACGTCTTTATGCATTCTGCAAAAACTATTGTTAAGTTGGTATTTAGGACGAAAAAAGGTGAAAACAAACCACTGGTGATTTTCAGAAAAAAAAAAAAAAAAGTTGTAGGGAGAAAGGGAAAAAGTTCCCAGTGACAGAAAGTAAGGGGAGGAGAGCAATCATTGTTTTCCAAAAGCAGGAGATAAAACGTGTAGCTGAGAAGTGCGCCTGACCTTCCGGCGATGCACGTATCAGACTCAGGAGCGCAGAGACAAAGGGAGGAGAGTCACAGGGGAGAAGCAGCCAGAAAGCAGTGGCTGGATGCAAAGTGGAAGCCACTGTGGGCGGCTAAGGAGATAATAGAGGGAAGTGGAGAGCCGAAGAGTAAAGCAAAGTGATAAGCGACACGCGGTGAAGAGAGGAAAAAACCAGGGGAAAGGGTGAGATTAATCCCCCGTAAAGAAGTCTTTGGCCAAGAGTTCCGGGAGGAGATTATCTGAGGGGCCAGAGTCTTTGGGGAGCCTTGCGACTCCAAATTTGTGAACAAAATGCAGTGCTGGTATCAAACACATCGTCCCAGACTAGGCTGATCATAAAGCAGTCACCATTTATTGTGTCCTTTCTAAGTGTCAAGTGCAGCCCTGGCTGCATTAAGTGCACATCTCACTGGGCTCGTGGTGATAAAGGAGTCATAACAAACAGTAAATAAGAGCTCATATTTAGAGTGTTTGCTGTGTGCCGGGCCCTGTTCTAAAAGCCTGACGTTCATGCCAGCCCTGCTTCGCCTTTCTGAGCCTCTGTTTCTTCATCTATAAATCGGAGCCTGAGAGGACCCACTGGCAGGGCTCTCAGAGGTAAAGTGAGGCAAGGGCTAGTGTCACCATTTGCAGGCAGGTCCGCATACTCCTGTTGGCTTTGTTGGAATGAGCTCCATGCTTGGGAAGAAAGAAAGGGCAGAGAACTTGGGAGATGGGGGTGGGGAGAGGGGTGATGGCAACTAGGGCTTCTGCCACCCGATTCTAGCTGAGTCACTTCTCTGCCCTCTTACTTGTCCATATAGGTCACATCTCAGTTGGGCCTAAGAAACAGAGACGCAGTGAAATTCCAGGGCTGGCTGATACTCACACAAACAGAACTAGAACGAGAACTAGGGGTTTCCTGATTCCTCGGGGAGTGAGGGGCTTTGTGGATCACGCTGAACCACAGGGCAGGGTGAACACATTTTAAACAGAGGGCAGAGGTCAGTACAGAGCACGGAGAGGTCAGCAAATATGCCCAGGAGTGCTTAGTGACAGGTGAAAGTTTAAAAGACAGCGGTTGAGTTTCCATAGTAGCAAAGGAAGAGTTCAGTGCTGCAGGTCCCGGAACCTGCAGTGTTTTCTCATTGACCTGCTGTGGCACCGAGGCACCAGGGGAGGGTCAGCCTGACTCTGGACTTCTCCAGAAGTGAGCAGGTTACCCCTCATCCCTTCCACCATCCACAGTCTTACATCTGAGGGTTTGAAATCTTGCAGTATTTCCCTCTGATAACCCAGAACAAGCTTCTCTAACTTTCGTCCGACTCCCTTGGTCTCCTGGGGTCAATGACTCCATCTGCTTACTTCCCTGTTACACCCCCATTTGTGGCTGTGACGGTCTTTTGTAATAAAGGATCAAGAACTGTACCTGTGCTTCCAAATGTGGCATCGTTTATCGTGTCCTAATGCAAAAATAGCTTCCTTGGACTTAAACTGGTCAAGATTCTCTTGTCATGTTTTTTGTAGCCATCAAAGAAGCAGGAGGAGGGAAAGCTTCCTGGAAGCCTGTTTGTCTCTGAAAATCAGTCAGTTCATAGAAACCTCAAACCAAGAGAGACAGGAGCAGATTATGAAGTGCAAGCTCCTGCCTCCAGGCAATGACTCCTTTATGCGAAGCCTGCCAAGGACCCATTCCCTCCAGGGTCAGTCATTGGGATTAAGCCTCACATGTAGTCTTAGAACTTTCTCTCACCCCACTGCTGCCTAAAGTTTCCAATGCTTGTTGGGGAGTGTGGAAAGTGGACCCCTCCTTCTTCCACTCGTGAGATGTGAGATAATACAGACTTTCTGGAGAGCAAAAATCCTTAACACATGTGTATAGTTTTTAAACCAGCATTTCCATGTCTTGAAAAATATCCTAAGGAAATAATCAGATCATTGCACAAAGATGAATGGGCAAGAATGTTCAGTAGAACATCATTTATTGGAAACAACCTGAAATGTCCAACAGTAGCAACTGATTAAATAAATCATGAGGTGTCAACAGTGGATTATGTACATACTTATTTTAAATGATATATGTATATAATTATATGTATTAATTACGTGGCAAGATGTCTTGATATACAATGAAAAAAGTGAGTTACAAAACAGTATCTAGGGTACAATCCTGTGTTTATATACACATGCCTGGAAAAAGTTTGAAACAATAAATAAGGTGTCAATACTGATTGTCTTATGGGGGTGGGAAGGTGTGATATAATTTTTCTTTCTCTTTCATTTTTTCTATAATGAATAGGATTTTTAAAACTAAGCAAATAAATACATTTAAAAAACAAATCTCACTCTTTAGAATTATCCATGTTTCTTCTCCCAAATCAAGGTGGTACCGTTTTCTGAGCTATCCCTGATGAGAGAGAAGGGGACCATATTTCCCCTCAATGATTAATTTCACTTTATTCAGATTGCAGTGAATCCAAGTGTGGTTTTGAAGAGGAAAAGGCATCACAAAGATTCAGCCTGGATGGCGTGTATATATGAGTTTATGTGTGTGTGTGTGTGTGTGTGTGTGTTTGTGTGTATGTGTGTGTAAGCCTAAAATAGGAAGGGTTAACCTCTTTGCTTTTTTAATAAATGTTGATTATCATTGATTATTGTTCCTAGTCTAAGCACTTCAAGGCAGGAAATAACTTTTTATTCCCAGATCCTAGCCCAGTACCTGACACATAGTAAGTGCTTAATACATATGTGACATGTGTATGGTTTTTGGGCGAAAGTATTTATAGTACATTTTGGCAAAGCAATGCCAAAAATCGGGGTTCCATGGCTCTGTAGGTCAATAGCATGGTGCAGATAGGGGAGTAATGGATGTGATGAATCAAGCTGACCTGGGTTCAAATGCTGGATCTGCCACATACAAGCAATTTGGTCCTCTATTTTCTCTTTCATAATATGGGAATGATAATCTCATTGATCTTGTAAGATTATTGTAAGGATGAGAATTTGAAATTTCCCTTCCTTCAAACCCCTTCTTGTGGATTTCACCTTACAGCCTTTGAAAAGTATTTAGCCACTGACCAATGTTAAAATCCATCCATGGAAGCCATTCTATATAACTCAAGATTCAAGTAACCTTCTCTAGAATAAAAACACAGCAACATCTAAAGCTCTATTTGAGAGTGCTTACTCCCAGCTTTCACTGAGGATATGGAAAGAAACTGTGTTTAGTAAGAATTGGTGGATTATTAAGTAGCCTTATCTCAGTCCAGTATCTCTCTGTAAATAAGTCAAGGCTCAGAGCAACCCTGTTCAAGTGCTGGAAATGTCTGAGGCCTTAAAATAGCAAAGTGCTTTGAAGAAACCCATCTTCCTAATGGAAAAAAAAAAAAGAACACAGGAGAAAAATGACCATCAGTTATTTATATATAGCCCAGGCTTCAGCATGTGACAAAAGTGATCGTTGCTGACCTACAGTTGTCTTCAGAAATTAGCCTTGTGCACCATCTTCAAGGAGGCTGGAGATGAAAAAAGGAGCTGGTCAGATGACCACAGCCCATGGCTGAATTCTCCTGCATGAACTAGCTTCCTTAGATATCACGTAGACTTGGTCTCCACTGATACTATTTAAGTCAAGTTTAGCAAGTTATCAGAACGACCACATAGAAGAGGCTGGCAATGGGGTATATAGAAAAATGGCTCGTATTCTCTTCTCTGCTTTTATTAATATGTTACAAGGCCAAAAATAAATAAAATAAAATAAAATAAAATATTCCATGCATTTACTCAGTCAGTGGAACACAGAGCAGGTTGACTCATGAGATTTTTCACTGTGTGAATGTGTGTGCTTGTGTGCCTTCTCCCTTACTGAGTGACATATCTCATGCAGCTGTGTAAAGACACCCGCTCCTCCCCTCCCCCGGATATATGCAAAAAAAAGGTTCTCTGTAGCATATTGTGAAAAGATGTGGGTGGCCAGGCCCACTGATGAATATACTGGAATATTCACCTTAAGTCATAAGTACATCTATTAGTTTGCAAAGTAAATGCTTACTATTAGAGCTTTAGAGCTACATTGCCCTGCACCTTGGCGATGGCAGCACCAACGTCATGGTTTTGAAGCTATCTCATTCCTACTGCCTGTGGTGCTGGCTGCCCCGGAATTGAGAAGTCAGATGAGTTCTTCTGTGAAAGAACTCTGTCTCTCTTCATGCCTTCCCGGGAGGATGTTTCCCTGATCCTCTCCAACTGGAAACAGCCCTGAGTTGCTGGCATCCCTGATCCTAAGCTCAGAGTATCCAGGGCAGCTTCTGATTCTATATGTGAATCTGGGACCAAGTCAGTTGCCTGGGGATGTTCATTCTTAGGGATATGGTGACAAGGTGCTAGGAAGGGGCCCCAAAGACACCCATGTGCTCCTGCTTCCACAGGTGGGCGCATTAGACTTATGTGCTGCCCTGGTTCTATTTCCCTCACTAAGTTGTAAAATAGATAATCACACTGAGATGGGGGTCAGGCCAGTCAAACAAAAGAACTCTGAGGTTGGCCTGCAATGTGAAAACTGTCAATTATCCTATTTTATGTCCTCCCTACATTTCTCGTAGCCGGGTCCTCATTTCCATTAGACCAATTTGGTACAATGCTGCATGTTCTAATCCTTTTACCATCTTATCTGAACAAGAGAAATGAGTGCAAATGAACGGGGAGGAGGCCAGGGAGGGAGGGAAGGAAGAAAAAGAGACAGAAAGGAAGGAAGAGAATCGTTTTGAAGGGTGATTTTTTGCTCCCGACTTGACAATTTGTTAAAAGCCAATGTAACATCCTAATGAAAGCTGGTCGCTGCTATATAAGGAGGGTGATTCTAAGTCAGGAGTGACCTGTTTTTAAAACCTTGATTCTCTGATTTTGAGAATCTTAGTCTAGAAACAAGGAGGTCCTCCCAGATTCTGTGTAGTTTCTCTGTGGAACATGGAGCATGGTTAAGGAGGACTCGGGCGTGGAGAAACGCGACCCCACCTGGCCTGGCTGGGCCACCTTCTTAGGAAGTGAGGACCGCATATCATAATAGGTGAAGTGAAGAAATTAACCCTTTCCTGTGTAAGCTATCACAGGCTTATCATAGTGAAATATTTGAAAACACCTCATATTCATCTTCTATGGCTGCAGAACAAATTACGACAAACTTAGCAGCTTGAAACAATGCACATTACCTTATCCCTGTTTGCATGCGTCAGGAGTCCAGGCACAACTTAACTGAGTCCTCTGGTCAGGGTCTCACAAGGCTGCAGTTAAGGCTTCAGCCAGGCTGTGTTCTCATCTGGAGGCTCCACTGGAGAAGAATCTGTTTCCAAGCCTGTCAGGTTGTTGGCAGATTTTCCTTTCTTTCCTTCTTGTGTGACCAAGAGCTCTTACTTTTTGGGGCTCTGGGCTGGAGGCCACCCACAGGTCCTTGACATGTAGGCTTATCCAGCTTGACTGCTTACTTCCTCAAGCCTGCGAGAAGAGTTCCAGCTCCAGACTGCTAACATGGAGTGGTATCTACCACCTTTGTGTATTCTATTGGCTAGAAGGAAGTCCTGGATCCCACCCACAGTAAAAGGGAGGGGATCACACAAATGCATGAGCACCAGGAGGTGGGGTCACTGGGGGTCACCTAGGGTTTGTCTGCCACACACCTGGAGTCTCTTCCCACTTCTCTCATCACTCTGACCTTATTGGAATTCTCTCCTAAACCAGCTGAATCCATATTCTCTAAGATCTTCAGTGGGGTCACCAGCCATCCCAGGTTGCCCAGGACTGTCTTAGTTTGGCACTGAAAGTCCTGAATTCTGGGCAACCCCTCAGTCTCAGGCAAACCAGGACAGCTGGTCACTCTAAGCAGATCTCAGGTCTTCTCTGGTTTCTCTTTTTTCCAGTATTAAGAGTGAGAGAGAAACCAAAATGGTATCATCCAGAGGTGGTCCAACCATTCTCCAAGCAGCCCTTGGAGACCCAGTGAGTTGAAGGAGGTGGCAAGGTGATGGTAAATGAGTGAGCTTCCAAGCCCTTCCCACTATTCTACTACTGAGCACACCAGCTCCCGATTTGCTCAGACATGTTGGATTCTGTGTAATTTATTGTGTGAACATTTCCATGGCTGAATGTTGAGGCCTTAACGCTCTCGTCTCACGTAGGAATAATCCAGGATCCAGCCTCTCTTGATTTGTGAGCCAGACTTCTTCTACAAGACCATGCAGGTGAGCTGAGCATTTCTTGGCCATCAGCTGGGTGCACGGCTCTGGACTTGGGGCTGGGGCAGTGAAGTCGAGCTTGGGTTTTTGTTGTTGTTGTTGTTATTAGTTTGTTGGATTTTTCTATGAAAAAAGTAAATCCTACCTCATACGGATTTTTTAATCGCATTGGCAAAGACCTAGGTTGGGACTAGAGCATACTTAGCTTGACAGCTTTATCTGAATTGACCAATTACAAAGGAGTCAAAATGGTGAGTTCAGCTACCCAGAAACAGGTACATTTACCTTAGCGTTACCTTAGCATAATTTCAAAACAACATAAGTGTGAATCCCCAAGGTTGAATATGCAGCTTATGCCCATGACAGGGACTTTCCAGTCTTTTCAGCATAAAACACAAGCCAGTGCAAATTGGTCTACTGGAAACATAGTTCAAAGGCACTGAGGGGGAGGCAAGGTTATGTAACTCCCGAAAAGTTCAAGGCAAGGTTAATGTGGGCAAGCAGAGTGGTGGTTTCAGACTACATTAGGGAAGGTGGTCCAGTTTACTAATCAGCACAGCTCTGCTTGCAGCAGCCAGCCTCTGTCCTATGAACCAATCAAACCAAGTAGCAACTTTATATCTACAGGCAAGAGAAAGGTCCAGGGCAATGACCTGCCTCCCCACCTGCCCAGCCAGCCAGATTTCTGTCATCTGACACCACGGTCTAGGTTGGCTGATGAATAGGTCTCATGTCTTGGAATGCAAGTCTGATTTGCTCTGGGCACCATTCATTAATCCCGAACTGAACTGGGGGTGTTCTAAATAGGGTGGTGGACATAACTCCTCCAGAGGTATGAAGCTATGACCAAGGTTTCTTGGTGGAAGAACTTTGCAATAGGGGCTAACACCCTGAAGTGCTAGACCTGTATGCAAAAAGCAGCCACACTGGTCAGAACGGCTCTGGAAACTTCGTTTAAAAAATATGTTCAAATGCAAAAGATATCAGGCAGCCGACTTTATAGGTTGGCTGGTAGGGATGGAAGACTCTGCACTTTTATAAACAAGGAAGTGCCTCTTTGCAGCAATATTGACATTTCTTTTATCATCATTTCCCACTGAGTTTTCCAGAGCATATTTCTAAATATCATGTAACGAGAGGTTCCTCAGACAAATGAGCATGGTAAATGCTGGTTTGAACAGAGTTCAATGGGATGAATTTATTGTAGGACTTCTCAGAGCTTAGTTTAATGTGGTACAACTCATTACTGACTCATAATTGGCATCACTAGCAGAGCTTTGTTTGTTTGTTTCTTGTGAAATTGTTTTTTTTTTTAAGTAACTTCTTATTTTGAAATTATTTAGGACTCATTAATATAGTGAATTTTAAAGTAAACAACAGGTATAAACCCACATCAAATAGTACAGAGTTCCATATATTATTCATCCGGCTTCCCCCACTGAAAATATTTTACGTAAACATTGTATGTTGTCCAAACAATGTTAACAACGCAGATGCATACTTTATTTGAATTTCGTAAGTTTTACATACACTCTCTCCCTGTATATAGTTCTGTGTGCATAGTTCTATGAAATTTTATCACATGTGTATATTTGAGTAACCAACACCGCAATCAGGTTATAGAACTGTTCCATCGCCACAAAGAAACTCTCTCATATCCCTTAATAGATGCACTGTTACCCCAACCCTAATCTCTGTCAACCACAGATCTCTTCCACATCTCTATAATTTTGTCAGCTTGAGAATGTTATATAGATGGAGTCACACAGCATGTAATGTTTCCAGATTGTCTTCTTTCACTTAGCATCATGACCTGGTGATCCATCCAAGTTGTTGCCTATATCAATAGTTTTTTCCTTTTTATTGCTAAGTAGCTTTCCATTGTATAGATCTAACACAAATTGTTTATCTAGTTACCAGTTGGAGAATATTTGGGTTGTTTTCAGTTCTTTGGCTATTAACAGATAAAGCTCCTATGAAATTTGTATACATTTTTTTTATGTGAACAAAAGTTTTCATTTTTCTAGGATAAATGCTCAGAGGTCATATGGTATTCTGCAGAACTTTTAGAAACTCTAGGTGCCAGCTTCTCTCACAAGATGTTGAACTGATGATCACAGATGCATGTTCTCCATGAGGAGATCTCATTAAACACAGGTATAAACCCACATCAATAAAGACAGTGCAGAGGAGAAACAGAAACAGACGAGAGTTTTCCACAAAATGGCTTGTTGGAAGAGGGAAAGTGGATGTAGGGGTGACAATTGATGAAGCAGAGTTCAGGAAGCCCCTGGCTAGAGGATGTGCCATGAAGAAGGAGGTAACGAGCCTGTTAGAGACCAGAGAAGTTGGAGAGGGTGGAGGGAGCCTTGGTCTCACCCGAAGGCAACAGGTATCAATACTTCAGGGAACAAAAGAGAAATTTAAAAATGTGTAAATATATTCAGAAAAAATGGAGAATGTATTGCTTCTATACATGAGAAAAAGATGATACACAAAAGAAATGACCAAAGAACTCTTGGAATTTAAAAATATGATTGCTGAAATAAAAAAAAAAAAAAGTCTTTATAGAGAGCTCAAGAGATGAAGCTGGAAAAATGTCTCAGAAAAGCTTTTACAATGGAAAAATAAGATAAAATACAAGAGATATCAAGTATTAATTCAGGAGACCGAACATCTGATTAATGAAAGTTATCAAAATAGAGAACAGTAAAAATAAAAGTGAGAACTTATCAAAGAATTAATACTAGAGAATTTCCTAGATTCCTCAAATCAAGTGCCAGGCATAATGAGTAAGAGTCTCAACTAAACACACGTATGACACTTCAGAAGAGTAAGAATAAGGATCCTTAAACCTTTCAGAAAAAAATCAGAAATAAGAATCATATTGGTATCACAGCTCTTTTCAGAAACACTGGATGCTGAAGACAATAGATCAATGCCTTTAAAATTCAGAGGCAAATATTTTGAACCTAGATTTCTATACCTAGGCAAATCTTTGGTGAAGCGCTAGAAGTAGTCTTTTCAGATGTGCAAGGATTCACAGGTATGCCTCTTGTACTCTTTTATAGGATGTCTCTTAAGAATATATGCCAGTAAATAAAAGTGGCTAAACCAAGGAAGCGGAAAATATGGAACTCAGGAAAAAATGAATTGTGTCTGAAGACAAAAGCTATGAAGAGACCCAGGGAGCAACCCATCTAAGGTGGAGCAAAATGAGGAAACTGGAGATTAGTTTCTAGAAGTAATGGTAATTAGTAGACTAGAGATGATGATGGAGAGCTTGAAACTTGAGAAAATTATAAAGGTAAAATATAGAAAGGAAGGAATAATTAATTCAAAGTTGTCTCTAGGAATATTTTCTTTTGAGTATCACAGCAGTCATATCAAAGCAGCTGAGAAGGAAGTATAAACCCAACACAAACTGGCATTCCTGCTGTAACATCATATAGGCATTCCTGAACTATTTCATGATCTACAAAATTGCACAATAAAAATAATAGGGCTTACGGGAAAAATAGGGTTTGGCTGGTGACTCAAAACTTGTAGAACTTTGTAAGTAAAGCACTAACAAAAACAGTAATAATCCTAAGAAAAATATTAGCACAGTTAACTGTTTGCTGGCATTTGCAGCTAGAATCACAGTTAGTTTCTCCATAAACACTGGGGTTCTGCTTCTCCTTGGGTATGTCAGTCCTTGAAGACATTCAGATCTAATAGAGACCAGGGTCATCAAGATTAAAATGTACAATCTAGTGACAGCCTTCTTCATTAATCTGTTTTTTTGTTTTTGTTTTTGTTTTTTAAACACAGGGGCCGTATCTTTGCAGCTTCCTTCTATACTTAATACAGAAGCTACTAAACCCACCTCTTCTTCTTTTTTTAAATTGAAGTATAGTTGATTTACAATGTTGCGTTAGTTTCAGGTATACAGCAAAGTGATTCAGCTATATATATATATATATATATATATATATATATATATATATATATAGGTATTTATGTAGGTACTCATGTATATATGTGTGTATGTATATATATATATTCTTTTCAGATTCTTTTCCATTATAGGTTATTACAAGATATTGAATATAGTTCCCTGTGCTATACGGTAGGTCCTTGTTGTTTATCTATTTTACATACAGTAGTGTGTACCTGTTAATCCCAAATTCCTAATTTATCCCTCACCGCCCCGCTTTCCCATTTGGTAACCGTACATTTGTTTCCTCTGTCTTTGAGTCTCTTTCTTAAACCCACATCTTCTTGAACGGATGAAAGGCGCCACTCCAAAATGTTTGTTTTCTTAAGATCTTTATGTAATGTCAAGGGCTTCTCCCTAATTGTGAGAACATTTGTACTTGATTGCTGCAAACATTAACATTCTAGGGAAAAAAAAAATCTTCCGTGAAGCAGTACAATTTCCGTGTCCTGACACTGTCCCCCAGGTACTAGCTGAATACATGGCAGAACAAACTGCTCCTGGCTCTGCAGGAGCAACACAGACCTGGGCATCACAGAGTAAATACTGTTTACTGATTTTCAACTCTTTGAAGCTATTGACAAGAGTGGTGGCCCGACTCTTTCCTTGCACTGTCTGCAAGGCCTTCCAAATAAACATGCATCTTAGGTAAAAACCAGTATGTTGCACACAAAAGCAGCTTCAAAACGTGTCTTCTAGTTCCTGCTCCGAAACACTGCCTGCCACAGTTCTTTCGTATGTGGAAATTCTGAAGTGAATTGCTTTATAGTCAGGCCCAGCTCTGCTCCCTGTTTGCTGTATGGCCTTTTCTCTTTGTTCCTTAGTCTGTTTATCTATAAAATGGGAATGGGGAAGGGGATGAATTGATCGACCTCTAATATGCCTTCCAGATCTGATATCCCAGGATTCTGTGTTCTCCAAAGGTGAGGAATGTTCTGGAACACCCCAGTTTCCATCAGGTGAGACAGCTTTTGAAAGCCAGGCAAGGATGAGGTGAGAGGCATGTCTTCTGACTGGTACTTCTTAAGCCCCAGGCTTTCCAGGAGACACTCTCTTTTTCCTTTCCAGATTTCTCTTTCTCGGGAAGGGAAGGTGAGAGCTGCTAGTCACAAAGGCACAGGAACAAACATGCAGTTCTTAACAAATCCTCAATTTCCCCCAGAAGTGCTCAGCTGCCTGGGGGGAACTGGCTCTCTGCTGACCCAGATAAGCAGACTGGGCTCTGTGATGTCCCTGTGAGGCACTTCAAGGTGCCTCTCTCCGCAGGACGTCGGGAGGCTGGGCGGCCCCATCCAAACACAAACACGCGGGCAGTAGTGTCCCTACCTAGACAGATGCGAACACAAAAGAGACTTTGCAGCTAATAAGATCCTCTGGTGTTTGTAGCTCTAAGCAGGTAAGGTCATTAGAACCATTCTTTATAATGCATTTTTTTCCTTCCTCATTCTGATGGAGTAAAAATAGGCTGAAGAAACTGATTTTATTTCCCATTTAAGTTAGTTCAATGGAAGGTAGATTTTTTTGTGTGTGTGAGTGTGTGTGTGTGCAAGGGATGGGGGAGGCCTGGGGGAAGGAGAGTTTTGAGATGATACTATTGGGTCCCCTGGTTAAAGAAAAAAAATGTCGAGCTTGAAATGGTTTCCTCTGGGGGCTGTTTGTGGAATCAAAACGCCTCTCCGGTTTGCAGTTCTGAAACCCACTACTGTGACTAAAAAAAATCACTTTCAATTTAGAGGGGAAAAAGGCTGCAGCTCCCGGAGTCCCCACTCAGCTGAGGAAAATGCCCCCGGATGAAGTGAATGCCACAGATTTGGATTTCAAACACCAGCATTGATCTCAGCATCGATTGGGGTTGTGCTGCTGATCTCCTCTGAGCACCAAGCCCCGCCTTGTCCCCCCGGGGAAGGGGATTGATCGCAGGGTGTAGCTGTGAGGCCAGGATGGAAGAGGAAGGACAAAGGGAGCCAGTCCCATGATGAGGGAAGGACCCAATGTGCTCTTCCAATAAACTGAAATTCTGCAAATCAAAGTCTCACGCTTAGCAACTCCCATCCTCCTGTACTTTGTCAACACTTTTCTCCTGGGAAAGCTCACAGCTTTGAAGGATGCTCGGGTTAAATCTCTATTTACACCACCATCAGGAGAAGGGCAGGTGGATAAATGATTAATCCTCCTTCCCTCCTGTACCTGGGACCCTGTACCCACTAGGTTTCTTGGTCTGTGAAGACCCACTCTAGGACCTTACTCTGCCTACTTGCTTCCAGAGTGATAGGCTAATGAATTGTTAATTCATTCAACAAATATTGGATGTCTACTATATGCCAGGAGCTTAGGATGACTCAGTGAGCAAAATAGATAGATCTCTGCCCTCGCGAAGTTTCTATGCCAGTGTGGGAAGATGCATGATAAACAATAAACAGAAGAAATAGCAAATTATCACATGTTCTAATGTGATGAATGCTATGGAACAGGCACAGTAGAGCTGAGAAGGAGAAACTGGGAGCACAGAGTTGTGGGAGGGGGAACTTGGAGGGGGTGATTCTTGAACAAAGACCGTAGGGAGGGGAGGACCTCATCTTTGCAGATATGCAGAGATAGAGCTTCCAGGCAAAAGGAACTGCTCAGTGCGACGGCCCTATGGTAGCAGAGCACTCGGGCTGTCTGAGGAACACCAAGGAGGTCAGTGTGACTAGATCAGGGTGTACGTGAGTGGCCGAGGGTGAGTAATGGATAAGGTCAGAAGAGTTCTGGGCTTTCAACCCTGTAGGGTGTTATTGGCCGTTGTAAGATCTTTGGCTTTCCTTCTGAGATAAACCGGAAGCCTTTAGAGAATCTTAAGCAGAGGAATGGCAAGATCTGACTTAGATTTGTTAAGGATAACTCTAGTTGCTGTGTTGAGAAGAAAAGGCAAGGGTATACAGCAGGGAGAAAGGATGAGGAGGAGAGAGATGATGGAGGCAACAGAGGTGGAGGTGGTAAGAAGTGGTCTTTTCCAAATATAATTTCGAGATGAAGCCAAGGAGATTTCCTAATAGATTGGTGGTAGCCTGAGGTTTGGGGCTTCAGCCCTGAAAGAACTGAGTTCCTCACAACTCAGGTGGAAGGGAGGATTTTAAGGAGAAATCAGGAGTTTCGTGTTAGGCATGTTGAATCTGATATGTCTGTTATAGATGTCTAAAAGGAAATGTTGAGTACAAGTCTAAAGATGTTTCGGAGGGGGAATCTCTGAGCTTTAAATATCAATTTGGAAGTGGTTTGCGTACACACGGTATTTAAATGCCATGAGACTGGGTGTGACACCAAGCGAGTGAGGAAAGATAGAAAGAGAACCGGACCAGGGGCACTCTTGGGAACAGGCCCCTGGGACACTCCAACATTAAGAGACTGGGGAGAGGAGAAGACCAGCGAGGGAGGCTGGGAGAGAGCCACCTGTGAAGTAGGAATGATTGGGGAGCTTGGAACCAGGTAATGAAACGTATCAAAATCCACTGGTTCAAGTGCTCTGAGGAGGTCAAGAAAGATGAGGACCAAGATGTTATTATTCTTTTTAGCAACATGAGGTCATTAGTGACCTGATTAAAAGCTGTTCTGGAGAAGTCATGGAGGCAAACGCTGAACTGTATCGGGTCTAAGAGAAAATGAGAGGAGAGGAATTACTAATGACAGAGAAAACTCACTTGCTCAAAAATCAACTCAAAACAGACTGAAAACTAGAATGTTAGACCTGAAACCATAAAACTCCTAGAAGAAAACGGGGGATGAACTCCTTGATATGTGTCTTGGCAATGATTTTTTTTTTTTGGCTTTGACAACTAAAGCAAAAATAAACAAGTGAGACTACAAGCAACTAAAAGTCTTCTGCACAGAAAAGGAAATCATCAACAGAATGAAAAGGCAATCTATGGAATGAGAGAAAATATTTGCAAATCACATATCTGATCAGAGGTTAATATCCAAACTATATGAAGAACTCATACAGCTCAATAGCAAGAAACCAAAGAATTCAATGTTTAAAAATGGTCAGAAGAACTGAATAGATGATATTTTTCCAAAGAGGACGTACATATGGCCAACAGGTACAGGAGACTCAGCCTCACTAATCATCAGAAAGATGCAAACCAAAACCACAGTGAGAGATCACCTCACAACTGCTACAATGGCTATCATTTAAGAGACAAAAGATAAGTGTTGGCAAGAATATGAAAAAAAGAGAACTCTTGAGCACTGTTGGTGGGAATGCAAACTGGTACAGCCACTGTGGAAAACAGTATGCAGATTCCTCAAGAAATTAAAAATAGAACTACCATATGATCCAGGAATCCCACTTCTGGGTATATATCTGAAGGAAATGAAATCACTATCTCAAAGAGGTATCTACATTCCCATGTTCATTGCAGCATTATTTATAATAGCCAAGACATGGAAACAACCTAAGTATCCATCAATGGATGAGTGGATAAAGATGTTGTGGCATATCAGCTCGGTGCTTTGTGACCACCTAGAGGGGTGGGATAGGGAGGGTGGGCGGGAGGGAGACGCAAGAGGGAAGGGATATGGGGATATATGTATATGTATAGCTGATTCACTTTGTTATAAAGCAGAAACTAACACACTGCTGTAAAGCAATTATACTCCAATAAAGATGTTAAAAAAAAAAAGATGTTGTGGCATATATATATATATACATACACACATATATATATTATATACACATACACAATGGAATATTATTCAGTCATAAAAATGAAGGAAATTCTGCCACTTTCGACAACATTGATGGACATTGAGGGCATTATGTCACTGCGAAATAAGTCAGACAGAAAAAGACAAATACTGTATACTCACTTATATGTGGAATCTAAGAAAACCAAACTCAGAAACAGAAAACAGATCGGTAGTTGCCAGAAGTGGAGGGTGAGGGATGGCAAAAATGTGTGGAGGTGGTAAAAAAGTACAGATTTCCAGTTATAAGATAAATAAGTTCTGGGGATGTAATGAATAGCATGGTGACTATAGTTAACAATACTGTACTGAGCTATTTGAAAGTTTCTAAAAGAGTAGATCTTAAAAGTTCTCATCACAAGAAAAAAATGTATGTGAGGTGATGGATATTAACTAAACTTACTGTGATCATCATTTCACAATATATACATATATCAAATCATTACGTTCTATACCTTAAACTAATACAATATTATATGTCAACTATATCTCAGTAAAACTGGGGGAAAGAAACTCCTTTGAAGGGTTTTGGGGCAGAGGAGAGTAAAACAATGAAAACAGCAACTAGCAGAAGAAATTGGGTCAAGGTACATTTTTGTTTGGCTTGATCTGGTTTGGTTTGGTTTAGTTTAATTTAGTTTCTTTATTTTTATTTTTTGGAATATTTAAAGACATTAGAGATTTGTGTGTGTGGGTGTGTGTGTGTGTGTACGTGTGATAATAACACAACATGAGATCTACCTTCTTGGATTTTTAGGTGTACAATGCAGTATTGTTATCTATAGGTACAATGTTGTACAGCAGATCTCTAGAACTAATTCATCTTGCATAATTGAAATTTTATGGCCCCTGATTAGCAACTCCCCCTTCCCCAGCCCCTGGCAACCACCATTTTATTCTCTGTCTTTATGAATTTGACTATTTCTGATTTCTCATGTATAAGTGAAATCACTCAGTGTCTGTTCTTCTGTGGCCGGCTTATTTCCCTTAGCATAATGTCCTCCAGGTTCCTCCGTGTTCTCACATATTGCAGGACTTCCTTCCTTTTTTTAAGGCTGAATAATATTCCATTGTATGTGTAAACTGCATTTTTAAAATCCATTCACCTGTCACTGGACATTTAGGTTGTATCCACATCCTGGCTATTGTGAACAGTACTTCAAAGAACTTGGGAGTGGATTTGGTTTAGTTTTACCGTGGGAAAAAGACAGCAGTAATCAGTCAACTAGCCAATATATAGGATATTGCCATATATCAACACTGTGCTAGGTGCAGAAGGAGAAAGAGAAATATAAACCAAATCCTGTCCTTCAAGGATTTTAAAGCCAAGTTAGGGGTAAAAATAATTTTAAAAAGGTCATCAGGGAGCTATTGACATACCCAGTGGAAAGGCCCATGAATGAGAGTGAGAGTGGGTGGTGCACAGACCGCTGGGAGTTCGGAACAAAGGGAGAATGGCAATAGCACTTGGTCAGATGCAGTGGAAGATATTTATTAACTACTAAGTGTCTATCGTTGTGCCTGCTGCTATACGCATGTAGGAAAAGAAACAAATGCCTGTCTTCCTGGCTTTCCGTGCCAGCTCTATCACAGCACGAGGGTGCATGAGGGGCTCACATCGGGATCAGACCGCCTCACCGGCTCTGCCACATTCAGGTCTCTTCCAGGTTACCTGTGGGTAACTCTAAAACGGGGATAATAATTGCCGGAGATAAGGCAAGTGCTAGAAACATACTAAGCATTCAATCTATTAAATATTTTTTGAAATTGTATTGTTTGAATTATAGCCTTGACAACATCATATTAAAATGATGTTTACCTGGCTGACTGCCTTTGCTAGTCTCTGAGCTCCTGGAAGACAAAGACGGAATGTCTCATAAACCAGAAGAAAGTCCTTATTAGATGCTAAGCCCTGTGCAAGGTGTTCGGGATACAAGCACGAACCCTCCAGAGGCTGACGGCTTAGTTGGGGGTTCAGACTCATAAATGAGCATCTGTAAGAGTGTTTGAGCTGCAGGGTAGCCATATGCATGGATGAGGCAGGAGAGCAAAGGAACCAATGGTCAATTCTACTGCCCTTAGGGCAGGGGGGAGACCCTTGAATTGAGATATGGAAGGTGAATAGGAGATTTCTGTGTCCAGAACCATGGAGAAGAGGGCTTGGTGATTGTGGGAAGCATGAACTCCAGGGAGAGGGAGGACTAGCCAAAGACAGGTGCCTCCAACCAGCAGGCATGTGCCCCTGGCCACGTGGTGGGTTGTCTCTCAGATCTTTACCCACTTGCCAGCTTTTCCGCAGGTTAGAAGTAGAGACAAATCAGAGTTGTGTGCGACCCTCCCTTCAATCCCTGCAATCAAAAAGGAGCTGCAGGAGCCCCACATACTCTGGGAGCACCACCAGCTCCCTCAGCCCCCATCTCCTGCTCACTTTGCACAACATTTCAATACAGTGTCTAGAGTGGCAGCTACTGTCAGCACCACTTTGACTGTCTTCATCGCTATTCAGGGGACAACTTCAGGAGAGGACTCTGCTGGTGTCCCCAGACTTGCTGGTGGAATCATAAGGGTGTTATGAGGAGGGCAAATGGTGATAAACTGAGGAGGCGAGTGATGCATCTGATGTTGGAGGACTGGATCGTGGGGGAAGATGACGGGGGACATCCCCAAGGTCACTATTTATTTGTTTACCTAACTTGAAAATTTTCTCTGGGAGCTGTATAGACAATGCTTGCTTTATCTTCCCAAACATGAAATGCTAGGTAAGACACACATCAAATGAAAATAGCCTTTTTAGTCAGTAAATATTTTTTAAAATTTGACAATCAGAGTGAGTTCAATTCAAGAGCCTTTTCCCTGATTTTGGTTTACTTTATTTGGGGGTTAGGGACAATTTACCAATAATTATTTTGTAGCAAACATCAGTCCTGATTGTAAGGAAGCATAACATAGCATACACTTGGCATCCTTTCCAGCTACAAAGTAGCAATGTCTTATACATCCACATCTGAATCTTCTGCTTCATACAGGGGTCACTTTTCAAACTTTCATTTTACTGGAAGTCAGAGGGCAAATCTTTGCTTTCAGTTCTCTGTTGGCCCTCTCCTTCTCTCTGTTTGCTCATTCTCCTGATTGACATCTTTATCTCTCTTTGTTCTTGCTTGGCAAGAAGTCTACAGTTTAATACAAGCTGGAGGGGATGTTGAGAGGCTCTTACAGTCCAGGAGAGATGATGAAGGTCCAAGCCAGGGTGCTGAAAATGGGAATGGATATATGGGCTGGAAGAAGGGATGTCCAGGGTGACAACTGAGCTGTTAACTTGGAAGACTGGGTGGATGGTGAGACCTGTATCCAGTGCAGGAGGAGAAACAGCTCTCTTTTGAACCTGTTGGGTTGAAAGTACCTGGCTGAAGGACATGTAGGTGGAGATTTCATAGATAAATGCTTAGGCAAGTCTGGGGTTCGGGAGTGACAATGACAGATAGGGCCAAAGATGTGATTCCATCTGCACTTATATTCATGTATGATAGAGTTCCAACCCATTGCCCCCTGCCCCCTGCAAAGTTTCCCATGTCATATCAATAACCAAGGAAACATTTTAATTTTGATTTCAGTTTCTTAAATTCCACCTTTTGTCTTTTCTGCCAGAGACACTAATGACAAAACAACCTACTGCTGGTCATAAAAAGAACTGATAATGTGGAACTGGAGGAACATGGAGGTACATGGAGCTGGTACCCAATCCAAACTAAAGTACGTGGAGCTGGTACCCAATCCAAACTGCTGGGTAACATAGTCCCTCAGAGTAGCTCTGTTCTTCTAGTTGACCCTCTGGCAGAACTGGGTATCTTGAAGGTTTTGGAAGAAGTGGACAGATAGCAATTTTAGCAACTTACCACATGATCATGCATTTTCTACACAGACAATAGATTATCATAGTGCATCTGGCCCAAAGTGCCTTGGTGGTATAATGAGTGAACACCAGAATCGTTGGAGAGATGATAAAATCATCCTGGCTGTCAGGGTGGGCTGGGAAGCACTAGAGTGCATGCAAGAGCATGCTGGGTTGGTGGTGCAGTTGCCTGGAGCGGTGCTGCTCTGTTACCCAGTGGCTCCAACGTACTGGGAAGCTGGGAAGATGCAAAGCTGGAAACCCCAGTGTCGCTGCCTTTCCTGAGCCAGAGCACGCCGGCAGCTGAGAAACCACACTTCTCTCATCTTTTCAGCCAAACCACGCTTTGGTCCATTCTGTCACTTCCACCTCCCAATTAGATACCCGGAGTCCCTCTGCCACCTGCCACTCAGCAAGACAAGTCCAGCTCCCCTGATGTGGGAGAGGGATGGAGAAGGCTGAGCTCTCTCAGCCTGGGAGAAGGTAACGGAGCAGATGAGCGCCCCAGAGACGAGCAGAATTAACTGCCAGGAACAGAAGGAGAACCGCCTTCCGTTGGAGAGTTGAAGGGTTTATGAAGGGTCATCACTCATCATTGTCGTCGTGGTTAGTAGTGTGGGGACACTTTATAAAAGCTATGGAGACTTTATATATGAAATAGGGTTTTAAATTCCCATCTGATGGAGTTGCTTTAAAGGCTAAATGAGAAAATGTGAGGAAGTCACACTATATGGTACCTGGTATTTAATAAATGCTTAATACGTGGTAGTAATTATCATCAATTGAGGTATAGAGAAGTGGTTAAGCTCACACGCCAGACCAGGGTTTGGATCCCAGCTTTACCCCTTACCAGCTACAAGACACAAGGTGCCTTATTTAACTTCCCAGAGCCACAGTTTGACTATCTCTAAAACTGGGTTAACAATATCTACCCCGGGGGTTATTGTGAGTCTTAAGATCAGATAAAGTAAGTAAAAGGCTTTATTTTGTGGTAGCATTAGTATTATTTTTGGAAATACCTGAACATAGGGCTCTTTCCATGCCTCATACTTCCAGAGAAAATATTCTTTGATAGGGCCAAAAGCAGGTTCTGATTGGACAATACCCAGGTCTCTAACTTACAGTAAATCTAAGGTAGGCGTTAACCTACAGTGGGTTTAGCAAACCTTTTCTGTAAAGGGCCAGAGAGTAAATATTTTTTAGGCTTCGTGGGCCATACAGTCTGTGTCCCAACTCTTCAACTCTACAATTGTAGGTCCAAAAGCTGCCATAAACAATATGTTAAGCAAATGAGAGTAGCTGTGGCTGTGGTCCAAAAATACTTGATTTACAAAAACAAGCAGTGGGCCCAATTTATCCTGTGGTCAGGTTGCTGACTCCTGACTTAGACATATACATAGAGCTCACCTCACATGCAGGTGCTTGTTGATGTGGCAAAACTAAAGGAAAAGCAGGAAAGGACTTCATCCGCCCCCCCCACCCCCCATGAGGTGCTGAATACTAGAAATTCCACTATTAGAAAGTCATTCCTTTGAATTAAACATTGGTCCATGGAGAAAGGAGAGATGCCTGCCAAAATGCAAATTGAAGGAATCATAGATGAAGATTAAGCTCTAATTTGAATCTCAATATTATACACTTTTTGAACTGATTGGCCTTGACTTTGCTGGGAGGCTAAGCACCTGGAGGGAGGAGAACTAAAAATGGGTAGAGAGGGAAGGGAAAAGTGAACAGACTTGATTAAGACTTTTTCTCAAGTCTTCCAGATCAAGACAGATGCCTTCTGCATTCCATACCCACCTCCAAGCCAAAATTTCTTCATCACAAAGAGCAAACCAAACGAGTAGATCCTTCATTGCCTCCTTCTGAGACAGTGTGTGGCTGCTTTCAACAGTTCCTAAAGCCTGAATCCTCAGCTTCCAGTTTTTCACCTCTTGGAATAATAACTGAATCACTTTGCAGTACACCAGAAACTAACACAACATTTTAAATCAACTATACTGCAATTTAAAAGAAAAGGAAAAAATAGAATAGATGTGCAAGGGGGCAGCTGTCTCTCTGCGCTCCAAGTTTGGTAGGAGGGTCTTCTCTTCCCTTTCCAATCTCGCAATCCCACCTTACCCTCCAGCCCCAATAATAGCCCACTTCTTCCCCAAAATTGGGAGGAAGAATCAGAATTCCGAGTAGACCTGGGGGCAAAGACTATTTTGGTGTAAGGTCAGAATTATGTTGGGGCAAAATATGAATCTCATACGTAGATCCAGTGAGGGCTGCTGGCTATAGATTCATCCTTGCAGTATGGGGAAGAGCGGGCAGTGAAAACGTCCTCCGTCTGGGTGATTGCGTAGCAAAGGTATGTATTTGTGGAGATCACTTGAGCCAAGAAACTTTAATCTGTTTCACTTCCCCCAGGGCAGCTACAGACAAAATCCTGTGGATCCAGAATAAGAAGGCCATTCCCAGGGTCCCACTGGATTGTTCTACCCTCTGTCCCTCAGATGGTCCCACTTGCTTCCTATCACAGAACTGTTTCTCACCATGTTTCCCAATGTTACGTGCTCTCTGAGTACCCACATCTGCAGTCTCCTTTTACACTCACCTTTCCAGGACCACCTGGCCCCTTAGGGAGGCTTTTTCTCTGAGCCCTTCCAGCACTTATATCCATGCGTCTTTCCAGGGACCTTAAGAAGCTAAAGGGCACATATGCTTCTGTGAATCTACTCCTCCTCCACCATGACCCCGATCTCCCCAGAATATTACCCAGTAGCAAAGCATCTGCAGGTGCTCAGTTAATGTTTGTAGATTTAACTCACAACTGGCAACTTTAATGCTTATATCACATGAATGAATGATCACCATGTCATCCTATGCTCACAGAGGGGGCAGAGACAAGCATGGAGAAGGCTGGGAAGAAGACTGTACTAACTACTAACCCCTCCCTGCCCCACCTCACTCCTGAGCTCTGTGAGGATGGTGAATTCTAAGAGGGAGGTAGGAGTCCGCATCCTTCTAGCCTCTTGGGAGCTCTGAATCTTTCTACAGCCGCTCACTGCTGTCCCCAGCCTTTGTAGCTTAGGAAGCCATCTGACATTTCAGGCTGGTTGAAATAGAAGTGGAGATGATTCAACAAATCTAATTCAATTGTCTTTGCTTAACTTTTTAATCCATAGTGCAAATGTGTGTTAAGAAGGTATTAATCCTTGTGTACCCAAGTTAAGCGATGAAAAAATATTCTAGGAGTCTTCCATTACATTTAAGGGATTCTCCCAGATCCTGCCCCCCACAGGGTATTACCTTCTCTACACTTTACAGTGGCATGTATGTGGGCACCAAGAAGTTCCCACAGTGTGTCATGTCTCCAAGGCAGCAGGGAGGGCCCCATGGGATGGTGAGAGGCACACAGTGCAGGCCCGGGGGACATGGTCAGGCTGTGCTTTCCTTGGCCCTTGCGGTGACAGCTGGAGTGGAACAAGGGTCTGAGACCTTGAGTACAAGTGAGCTCAAGAAGATCTGAGATGAGACATAAGAGGGGTCCGGCATACCGAAACTCACTGCCGGACGTGTGGTGACCCACTGAAATGTACTCTCTGCACGTGCTCCATTGCAGAAGTGGATTTTGTTTTTATTCAACGATTCCTTTCTTCACTCATTCATTAACCGATTCATGCACCTCCTAAATGCCAAGCACTGTGATAAACAGGAATAACCCTAGCTTCCTAGAGCAATGGAAGCACCTTAGTTACAGCCCTAAAGCAACGTCAGCCCCGTCCCTGGCTCTCCATCCCTCCTGACGCTGCACTCCATCTACTTGGACCAATCACTGCAAATCTCACATTGCAGGGCCCTGAGACTGCAGGGTGGCCCTAGAAGAGAACGTGTCTCTTCCAAGGGGGAAGTCTTGCTGGTGACTCTGAACACTGCTTTGTACCATTACTTATCCCTTCTCCAGGAGTCATCATTCCAGGGACACTCAGGCCCGAACATGGGGTGAGGAGCTCCCTGGACTCCAGAATGGGATCCTACACTCTTAAAGTCCAGAAGGAAAGGGAGCTACAGAAGCTTGGACATGCTTCAGTGTCTTAAAATTTGGGGGCTGTCAGTTGAGAAGGGTCCCAAGTTATTTCTTGTGTGTTAAGGGGAGACAGGAAACTAGCAATTCTTTATATTTGCGTTTCATCCATTCCTTATGGCATTTGACTATGGCTCACCATGACCATGATGATGTATTATTTTCATGTTATAGATGTGGAAACTGAGGCCAGGAGATTCAATGACTTGCTGAAGGTCACACAGCCAGTAAAAGGTAGTTCCAGGGCTAGACCCACGAGTTTCAGGTGAACATGACCTTTGTCCTGCCCAGTGGCTCAGCCTACCCGGGTCGTCCTTCACCCACTGACCTATCAGCCCAGTGCTGGCGGCCGCCCATCCTCACTCACCATATGGGACACAATGGGCCTTAGGACCCAGGGATTTCCCTCAAGGTACTTTAGCTGAGTATTGTCAGTGGGCAAAATGCCAGTGCTTGGGGCTCTGTCTTCCCCTCCCCTGCCCTCCATCAAGCCCCCTCCTCCCTCACCTAACATAGCGCCAACTCACTCCCAGCAAATTCAGTGTTTTTCCATTTCAGTGAGCTCAGCCTTTACTTTGATTTGGGCGCAAGCAGCTGCAGGTGCCTCAAGTTATCATGTGCTCTCTCCCCTCTCTCTCTCCATGCAATGTCATCCATGTTTACTTGCTGCTCTGGACTTTTGATTCTGTCAGGGTGCCAATCGGCGGGGCCACCAGGCACCACAGCTGACAGTCAAATCTGTGATACTGAATCCTTCTTCTGGAAAAAAGGGCTAAAGAGGTTAATACACTCAAGTCAGGATAAACACACCAGCTGTTAGAGTTTCTAATATTTAATATCATTATCAAATAAATAACTCAGGAAGAAATCACACACACACACACACACACACACACACACACATACCACAAAAACCCACAGCAGCCCTCTGCTTCATCCATAGTGGTTAAAGAGAATATTAATAAATTATCTTAAAAGCCTCCACAATTGAGTAATGGCCGGGATACAATTAAGGAAACATTTGCATATTGCCTGCTGCTGCTTTTGCCCAGATACCACCACCCTCCCAGCCCTGGAGAGAGGAATTGGGGGAGGAGAAGGAGAGAGGAATATCTATCAACAGTTTTAGGTTTCCTTTTTGGTCTGAATTGGTCTGATGGGATCTCAGCTCGGGTAACCTTTGGTTTTGCTTTTGCTTTCAATGGGGGAGATTCCAGATGGATCTCCTGCTATTAAAAAATACACCACATGTTACCTACCTACAGAACACAGGAAAAAAAAAAATCGGGGGGGAGGAAAATGTGTATTCAGACAAACATCACGTTAGTAACCAGTTTTGTGGATAATGGGTTATTTAACTGACCAGCGAATGGTGCTTTGCTGTTGTTGACTCTTCAATCTGTTGATACTTTGTGCACAGATACCAGTCAGAGGGATAAGCATTTATTTTTCTCTTGTAGTTCTAGCCTTCTGATTCCCTGAACACTGACATGAAGGTTGAGCAGGACAGAATTTTAACAGCCTGTTAACTGTGTCAGGAAATTGCGAGTCCACCTTTTTTTTTTTTTTTTTTTTTGCCCCAGCTCCCTGGCTGCTTTTCACCTGGGCTTAAGGAACAGAAAATGATGATCATCGCATTTGGGGAAAAAAAATGAACATGGGCTAATTTTTTTTTTTAAGGCACCAACAAAATGTTTTCCAGGTCATAAAACACTGAGCAAAATGAGCTCCATATCTAGTTTATGTTGGATATTATAAGCAAAGCTGGTCTCAGTGACTCTGTTAAGGTTCCATGAGCATTTTTTGAGATAGAGCCTTCATTTCAAGGGCTAGGGTTGAGCTATTTCTCTTCTCATCAGGCAAAAGCCTGGCATCCTGTTTGTCTGTCCAGATGTATTTTTGTTTGGGTTTTTACACTGTTTGATTGAGATCAAGTCATGAATTTCTACTCTCCGGATGGGCAGAGGAATGATGGTTTATGAAGTCTGAGGCTGCGTGATGTTTAGCTCAAAGGCACAGCCAGATGAATTTGGGGGAGAGGAAAGGCCACATGGTAGGGCCACTGCAACCAAGAGCGGGAGCAATTCCTCTTTTACAAACTTTTGAAAACCAAAGCAGGAAGGTGTAGTTTTAATAATTTCTGCTATCTGAGGCTGTATGGGCGACATGGATCGGAGGAAAGAATCCCAATAATTCCAGTGAGACTTTTAATAAGACTTGCATAGTAATTTTCCTGTTGATATGATATTGTGTAAAGGCTGCTGAGATGGTTGGACTGTCCACACATGTTCTGGTTGATGCCGGGATTGGAAGGCATGTAAATGACGCCTATCCACACACCTCTGCCTTTGGGTCCTTGATGAACTTTCAACGGCTCAGTGCCTCCTTTGCTCACTCGGGCAGCCTCTCCACATCCGGCCAGGTCCCCGGGTTCTTCAAATGAATTTTTCAAGCGTGTAGAAAAAATGTAGCCAGGTGGCAGGTATGATGGCAAGAATGATGGGTCTTCTCACATGGGAGACCAAGTGGGAGACAGGGGTGTCTCAGGGCTGGTCGGTGGTGGGCTGGGGGTGCCAACTCTCAGCATCTGGCCATCGTGTACCCTTCCCTCTCATCATGTAGCTTATTGGAGCATTGCCTGAAGTTTAGGTATTTGATTTTATTTTCTATTTCTGTTCAGATATATCTGGATTGGAGAGGAGGCCAAAATTATTGTTATAGTCATGAGGATGAAAGTGAGGAAGGGAGTGAAGAGGAAAATGGTGGCAGGGAGAGAGGAAGAGGGAAAGTGGGGGAGAGAAAAGGGGGAAAGGAGAAAAGGAAGGGAGGATTGAAGGAGGGAGTGAAGGAGGGTGGGATGGTTGCAAAGAGGGAGAAGGATGAGGAAAACCAAGCCCATATCTTAAACCCAGAGCTGTGCCGTCCCGGCTGGAACTCTGTGCCTTTGCACAAGTGATGCTCTCTGCCCGTTGTCCTTTCACTCTTTGGGGCACCACAGTCTCCTACTAACATTCCTAGTCTCAGAACAAACCTGTGTGCTCCTTGGCACAGAGCTAAGTACACGCTCTCCCCTCAACTTCAATTCTGTCGTGCACAAGGCTGTCTGCCTTTCTGTCTCCCAGAGCAAGAAAACATGACTTTACCCGCATCCTGGTCCATCCTATGGGCCATAAATGTTTGCTGAGTAAATGAATGAATGAATAAAAGAAAATGAAAGAATTGAGGAATAACTAGGGATTTATCCAAGAACTCTCTTATGATAAATTTAATTTCAATTAGATTTGCTAATAACAATAAAAAGAAAAATGTCTTGAGGATAAGTCAAACAGCAGTATTGATGGTCACTCTCAAGAGAGTTCTCTATTCTAACAATAGCTGTTTATAATGCCCTTTTAAAAATAGAACATACCTGTCATTAATATTAAAGTACAGAATGAATCCTATTCTATTAATAAGCTTATGTAGAAGCTGAGTGAGGTCCTTTTTAAAACAAGTATACATACAAGTGTTTAAGATAACCCAGTTTAATTGACAAGGGAACTAGGTGAATGTGAAGTTTGAGAGGACTTGACTTAAAGGCAATTTTTTTTTTTCTGACCTGTGACCAAGCTGCCCCTGGGAGCTCATTGCACCTGAGATCAAGTCAGCTCAGGAAACAGGAACTAAACAACAAGGGTGCCGCCATTTCTACCAAGCTTTCACTTCCTCCCACTCTTATCACATGATTTTATTCCCAGAAGACCCTGGTAAGATGAGGAAGGAACTGACTTCCCCGCCTCTAATGGGGATACAGGAGCCCTGTGAGCTGATAAAACTTGTCCAAGGGAGGTGTGGCTGAGGGTCTAAACTGTTGCCCCAGTTGTCCTACTGCCAGGAAAAGGGTAACATGGGTCCCGGGTCCACTCTGAGCCAGAATTGCTCTATTAGTGGGGCCTGGTCCTTGACTTTCACCTTCTAGGACATGGAAAGGAGGATGCTGAGCCGCTTTTCTGGTTGGCTTCAGGGTAATAAAGAAGAGAAGGGATTTGACAGAAGGACTGAAATTACACACCCAGAAGAACTTCCGGTTGTTAGGATGATTTTAAAAGCTGGAATAAGACTAGTAAGAGCCTTAGTGAGTTGAACTCTGCTGCAATGCTTTCTTCCACAGAATTACAAATGTCTTAGCTCCGTGATGCTGATTCTCACTGAATTCCGACTCTAGACAGGTGAAGGGCAAGCGGGCACTGTAGTCTTCACTCTGAATTCCCAGCCTTCCTCCAGTTTAAGTCCCATGCTTTATTTATGTGAATTGTTTTTTCATGTAGACATTTTACTCTCCTTGCTGCAGAAGGTAGTTTCCCCAAACTGCCTTGAATATTCCTTGTCTGTTTATTTTATTCATATGGATCCATTATCGGCCCGTCCCTTCCTGAAAAGAGTTGAAATTTGCCCTGGAGGCATCAGATGGGGTAGTCAGATTGTCAAATGTGTCTCCTAACTGAAGTGAACATCGGCACAATATTTGTCGACTGAAAATAAACAGCTCCAGTGAAGTACCAGGTTTACAGCTTTCACGTGCTTGTACAGGTCTTACTGAGAGTTGAAGGAAACATGCAGGGAGAGAAGCTATTTCTCTTGGAAATGAAAACTTTGGGGAGGAGGGGAATCTTTCTTAGACTTTGAATCTCCTAGAGCCGAGAACGGCTGACCTGGGGCAATCGCGGTGCAGTCAGCCAGCTTGATTTCTAGTACTCCTCCCTTGCCCATCTTCTCCCTCCTGTTCTGGTGCCTCCTCCTTCAACATTCAAGGATCCAGGATCAGCCTCCATCAAACCCTCTTATTGGCAAGTCTCTGCAATCAGGGTTTGAGGCAAAAAAAAAAAAGCATGGTCAAATCAGAAAGAGGCCCAATGGCCATCCATCACTGTCTCTTTCCATTGTCTCATGAGCCCTAGAAAACTCAAAAGCTCTGGTTCTACACTACTGTCCAAGCTGGCCTTGGCCTCCAGTGCCTCCTGCATGGGTCCCTCTGACAGCTTTGCCGTGAACATTCTTGGGAACAGGACTCCAACTCAGAGAGTCAATGCGAAGCTTGCAGAGTGCAACTTTAAGGCTAGAGTGTTGGTTCCAATCAAGGTCATGTGGCAGAGCAAACAAGTGAAGGCACCCAGGTCAAGCCCAGAGCTGAAAACCCTGCCTCTCCAATCAGGCTGTGGAAAATCACAGGTGGGCTGAGTGTGTCCCCTCCAGTCTTGGTGAAGTCAGGCTTGCCCCTTCCCACCTCTTTCTTGCTTTTCTCAAGAGACCAATCAGAAGTAGGCCATTTCCTTCCATGAAAGCTTCCTATGGGCTGGGTGCCTCTCACCCCCAGCTCTCCCTTGCCTTTCTCTGGTTCATTCTAGCAAGTCCCCAGGCCTCCCTGGGAGGCATTAGGCCACCAGCCCCTGGACACCCTCCTCTACTGCATCCCTGTGAAGGTGTCATTCTGATGCACTGGGTTGCTAACAGGGAGCTGGTGGGTCCCAGCATCTGGAAGGAATCCTCTGTTTAGTCTTAATGGGGAAACTGGCCTGAAAGTATTAACAAGCCCTGTAAACCTTCTGTAGCCTTTGCTGGTAGTGACTGGTTTTCCTCTAATCTTCCTCAGAGAACAGAGAATGGGGTTGGGGAGAGACCAAGATAGAACATTCCTGCAGTGACTCTGAGAAGGTCTCTCTGCTCAAATCTCAACTCAGGATAGAAGAGAGGAATCTCATCTCTAATTCCCTTTAACTCACTTGAAAAAAGCCTTTGTGACCTCCCCACATAGGAGGCTGGGAGCTCTTCCGAGTACATCCATTACCCTCAGTGCATTGCCAGCTCTTCTGTCTCCTAGCACTTTGTTTTGTAATGATCTGCCTAGGAGTCTGCCCAAGCCACTGAATCTTCAGGGTACAGCTGTTCCTTTCACCACTGCATTTCCAGCCTCAGTACAAGCCTGTCTTACTGTTTGTTGAATTGAAGAAACTTTTTGGAACTAAACAAGCAAATAAACCCCAGGCACCTAAGCCCAACCCATACCCTCAGCCCCCAGCCCTGACCTTTATCTGAACATGTAACCCAAGTCAGCTGCTCTAAGAAACTCAAAACCTTTCCCTAGCACCAGCTTTTAGGGACACTATGATGAATCTTATAAAGTCAAGTTGTGGTTTTTATTCTTTGTTGTAAGTCATTTGTTCTTTAGGGTTAATTTAAACCAAGTGGTGATGGGAGTGGAGCCACAGTATACATACTCTACTTTAACCTTGACCTCTCCTTGTGGATTCATGGCTTTGTCCCCTTTAAAGGAATTCCAAGCTGAAATAGATGGATTTGGGAAATTATTTCAGAGAAGGGAATTATTTTAAAATGCAACCCAAAATGTTAACAAGTAGCCAGCCAGCAGCTTAGCATATTTAATGTTAGATCAGCTCTGTAGCTAATGGAACCCAACTTCCCAACATGTCTTTTTGAGATGAGATTAAACTTGTGGAAGCCCAGCACTTGACCAAGGCTTGTTTAACATTTTATTACTTTTTCCCCTCTGAGTCTTGAAAACATGCTATTTGTGAGAACTTGGTTCCAGAAAAAGGCAAAACAAAGAAGTGGTGATGGCAAGTGTCAGGGATAAGAAATCAGTGGCTCCTCTTCTAGCGGGTGAAATTAATCAGTAACTGTTGACCTGCTCATAATCCAGAACACAAACTGGGCTGCCATCACATGGCTTATAAGGACTTCCCCATGTGACATTCCTTGTGGATGGGAGGTGAGAAGGAAACAGAATTTTCCAGCATGTGCTCTTACAGAAAGGCTGAAAATGTGTCAAATTACCTTGCGAAATAAGTTCCCACATAGGAAAATCTTATAGTCTTTCTCCTGTTCTTCTCGAAGGCCTCCTAATGGGCAGATCTAAAGACTTTGTCTAATTTTAGTTTCTCCTTGACATCTGCTCTATAGCACTTGATATGATTGACCATTCTCTCATGCTTAGTAAGGATTTGCATCATAATGACCCCTATACTGATTATATATCATGACCTGGACACAGTGATAGGCATTTCAAATATCCTATCTCATTTTCCTGAAACGACTGGGAGCTTTCCCCCCTTTGTCCTACTTCTGGCCCTCCCCGAGTGCTCCTTTTCTGTCTCTACTCCTCCTCCTCTCACTCTTAACTGATTCATTCACTCAGATACTGCCCTTGGGCCTCTGTTCTTCCCTCCTTCAAAGATGGCATCTCCTCCCATGGCTTTCTCTGTCACCTCCAAGGGGATGACTTCGACATCTGTTATCTTTGATCACCAGCCATGTGCCTTTCTCCAGCCTTACATTTTCCACTGCCTGCTGTATATTTCCACCTGGGTGTTCCATCAATACATCAAAATGCCCAAAAACAATTTCACTCTATTCCTCTGAAACATGGCCTCCCCTCTCGATTTCCCTATTTCTGTTGATTCTACCAGAACTCTAGTCTTCATACCTTAAGTGCTTTCTTCTTCTTCATCTCTTCTAGCTCCTCGGGGACCCAGTTCTGCTGATTCTTGCTTTGTCAGAGCTCTTAATTCTCCTTTCCTTTAGACTCCCATTTCCATGATTCTAATTCTGGCCTTGTCACCTGATGCCTCAGTTATTGCAATGTCCTCTTAAATTATTTCTCTACCATCTTCAGTCTTGTAATATCGCTGCCTGACTAACCTTCTTAAAACATTACTTTCTTCAAATAACACCCCTGATCAAAATCCCATCACTATCTCCCCACTGGCTGATCCTTGCATATAAAGCCTTCTAAAATCTGGACCAATCCATGATTCCCAGAGCACATCCATTATTCCTGAGTGCAAACTGGTCTCTTCAGTATCTTTGAAACAGAAATTGCTTTTGTTTTGTTTTGTTCCCTCTGCTGCTATCTTGTTGAAATATTCTTCCTCTCCTCTGCCTGATGCAAATTCTACCAAGCAAGCCTTGGTAGGTCAGTAGTTCAGCCTTCAAGATTTGTTTAACTACAATACATGCATCCACTCAAGAATTATCTACTGAGCATCTGCTCTGTGCCAGCCTCTGTCCTAGCCACAGAGATCCAGAGGTGAATAATCAGCCAAGGCCCCTGGTCTCATGGAGCTTACACTGGGGAGGAGGGGGAGGGACGTAAATAGCAAATAAATAATGACATGATTTCAGATAGCAATAAATACTACTTGATCTCAGCAACCCTCTTCTTGAAAGCAAAACAGTGAGTCTCAGAGAAGTTAAATGCCTTCCCAGAGATCACAGAGTTGGCATATGACACTGCCTGGATCCTAGATCACATCTTCTGTGTTTTTTGCATTATCTATATTACTTCTTGTTTCTTTTAGCCGAATATGAAACTCCTCAAGGTTGGGTCATAATTCTCTCAAACATGTCTTGGCACTTAGCACACTACTGGGCATGTTGCAAGTGCCCAAGTGTTACTTGTGGGAAAAAAGAATTGAGCAAAGCAGAAGGTGGCAAGCCAGAGGGCAGCAGGGAGAAGGGGTGTCCCTATTAGGTCACTGACACAGAGTGTTAATTTTTCTTATCCGAGCCAATGTATCTCATTAGTATCATGTGTATCTCTATATCACTCAGCTCACCAGAAAGTCTAGGGGTCAGTAAAGATGCTGTCAGGGAGGACTGGCTTTGCTTTTCCACTAAATTTCCCCCGTGAGTAGCAAACTATATCATTTGGACGGTGAGTATGACCCAGGGGGACCTCAGTGTCCTGCCGGCTTCCTACTCTTGACGGTGACAAGTAAGAACCAGATAGAACTCAGCAGGACTAAGACTGGGAAGAGTCAAGGCGATTTGTTCAAAACAATCTGTAACTGGTTCCTTTCACTCCCCGCTACTCTTTTGTCCACTATTCTTCAGGAAAAAAATAAAGGGAGAGGAGGAGAAGGAAGAAGGGAGGGAGGGAGGGAAGAAAGAGAATTTTTCCTAAGTTCCTATTTAGAGACTCACAAAGCTGAACAATAAACTATCTCCAAGGAAAGGGGGGGTGTTGAAATTGCATTTGCAATAGTCTCCCTTACATCTAAATGATAATTCTCGTTCCTTCACACCAACTTTTAATGGACTCGATATTGATGATTATGGTTCATCTAACAAAACCTGTAGAGAGGAATGGCACCCCCTAACTCTGATCTCCCTTTAAATTATTTTCCATTTAGCATAAATCCTATAGTCTGCCATAAAACTTTATTGAATAGCTCATTTGAGCAGAGAACACTTTTGAAAGAATATTAGTAAACTCTTTCAATGGAGTCAAAACACCAAAATGGAAAATTCAAGTTTTGAAGAGAGCCATTAAGTGTGATTAAACCATTAAAAAGGAGAGAACAACGCCGGCAGAACTCTATTTAGCCATTTCATATCTTTAATTGTCCAAAGATTTACTTTAAAAGCACAGACATGAAAGGATGCTGAATGTTATAGTATTTCAAGGGGGAGAGTGAAGATAAGCCCTGTTCACGAGCAAATGGAGCTCGGCCCAGAAGTAGGGATAACAAAAGTGGCAGGGACCTGCTTCCTTCTACAGTATATAGAGAGGGGGAAATAAAAAGCAGCAATTCTTGACTCAGCTTTGAGGAGCACAATAGGCATGATTAGGGATCCAGAGTGGGAGCACATTTAAGTAGCAGTGACATCCACCAGTTAGCTGGTAATTAGGATGAAAACTGTGGGGAAAGAAGCTGAGAAGCAGGAGACGGAGAAATGGGAGAAACTGAGGAGAGCTGTTTGAAAGGTAGTTTTCAAAATTTAAGGAGATGAAAAATCACTTTGGGAGCTCATTTTAGCATCTACTGTCCTAAACTCCAACCTCAGAAATTTTGATTCAGGAGATATGGGATGAGACCCAGGAATCTGTGTTTTTAAAAAGCCTCCAAGGTAACACCACTGCCAGGGGTCCTTGGACCAGTTTAGAGAATGTCTGGGGGAAGGGGGAAGATCTGGGGACAGAAATATGAATGAGAAACACCACCTGGGAGAGAGAGAGAAAGGCATTCCCAAATGACCAGCATCCAGTATCTAACTCTCCTGCCTCCCTCCTCACTTTCAAATACACAAGGCAATCCAGGGAAGGAAGTCAACGATGAGAATATCAGTGAGAGAGGAATTTTTTTCTGGAAAAGTGCAGGAATGAAAGAAAGTAAAACAATCAGAGAACAAGAAGGAGAAGAAGAGGAGGAGGAAGAGAAGGAGAAGGAGGGGGAGGAGATGACAGGCACTCCGGAAAGCAAAATTATGTGTTGAATATTCTTTAAATCTCCAGAAATGGATATGACCAAAGCAATGTCATAGTATGCTTTGATATAAATTGAAAATACTTTAAAAAATAGTCATGTCTTGTGACTAGGCATTGATAAACTAGAATAGAAATCTATAAAATTGTGGACTGTTAGATTGCTAAGTGGTTCAAGACAGTGTGAAAATCTGTGCTTTCCAGCTCTGCTCTGTGTCCTTGAAGATGGGCCTCAAGGTTGATCCCCATGAAGCGACAGCCACCAAGTTGGGAGGGGTCACCAGACACTGCCCCCTGCCATGACCAGAATATCTCTGTTTTGGGTAAGATACAATTTGAACAGAGAAGTGCTGCTAAACTGTTTTAAAGATCGGGTTCTAAGTGTTTTAACATTCCTAATTCTGACCATTTCCCTTCATTTAGAGGTGAGAAAACTGAGGCTGAGAAGCAGTGTCTTTGCCCAAAGTCCCTCTGTGGTTTGTGGCATTTGTACCCAAGCTTGGAACACCCGGTCCCTAGTCCGGGGAGCATTCCTCCCCAGCACCTAGCCACCTGCTTTCAATACTGGAACTTGTCAAGCAAGTGTGTTTTACAAGACTTGGTTATTATATGTGGTTGGAACATTTTATGGGTCGTGATATAATCAGTGGCATATCACATGTGTGTGATAACAAGTAATGTAGTCCCAGAGGGTCATTCTCTGTTCTTTGGAAGTAAAAGGGGCCCAGTGAAGTGAACAGGAGTGAATGGGCATCCTCAGGTCAGAAGGAAATGAGATACTACACCTGTCAATTGCTTAAATGCGCAAAGCATCTGACACACTTTGCAAACTCTAGACCCTTTTACACTCATCTCAACCCAACGAGGCAGGATAAACGACTTTCATTTAGCCCTGGAGATGATCATGGCCCCGTAGGGTTAACCAAATTGCTGAATGCAGTGACAGCTCAAATCCAGGTGACTTCAGAGCCCAAGCTTGTTGTAATGTTTTTGGCTCTTCATGTCATTCTTTCGCAGGCCAGACTCACTCCCTTTGTGTGGTAACAATTCCAATATATGTGCTTCCACGGGGGTTGGCAGTACATTAAAAAAAGGAAGAAGAAAATAATGAGAAAAATTTCAGTTAAAAAAAAAATTTAATTCAAACCTCCAAGAAGAGTCCCTTAAGAACTGTCATGGGCTGTTCCTGCAATACTTGACTTACAAAGAATTCTGAACAGGCCCTTGGGATCAGCATATCCCTACACAGAGCTCTTCATGGCTCCCACTTTGAAGCTCTTCCTTCAAGCCTGGGGGGCTCTGAGTAGAGAGAGCAGGAGAGGCCCAACCGTGGATAAAGTTCTAGGCTTCCTTTCCCGGCTGTTGAAGGCTGGGGTCTGGGGTGGGAGGAGCTTGGAAGGGACAGCTGTGACCATGTCTCCACAGTCCCACTCCTTAACACCTTCTCTCTTCCATTTTCCTGTTATAAAGATGGTGCATGATAAAAAGTCCAGAAAATGGAGAAAATAATACTCATGATCCTGACAGCCTATCATATATCTATTTTCATCTTGCTGAATTCTATTCCCATCCTCTGTCTTCATAAATATAGATTCTCCATAGTTACAGGCATCATGGTGCACACTTTGTAACTCACTTTTTCCCCACTTGCCTCAATGTCACAGACTTTGTCCGGGAGGTGTGTGGTTAGCTTCTCTTGTTTCCTCCCTAGCGCTTCTCTTCCTTCCTTTCTTTTACTTGTCCCCCTGTTCTTTCTCTGTCACTTAGCCTTTCTCTCTCCCCTCTATGCTTTTCTCATGTGACTGCTTTATTGCAATAATTGCTTTGTTGCAGTGGTCTGGAAAAAACCCCACAGTATCTCCATGTCATGCCTGTATATATATGTATGTATGTGTGTGTGTGCATGTGTATATATATATATATATATATATATATATATATATATATATATGCACACACACACATATTGAGTTGCATATCAAAATGATTTCAAAAATTTAAATAATGTTCCAAGTAATGGATTCAAATTTTTTTAAAAAATTAGGTACTAAGGACAACGTGTGTGCTTTAGGGGCATCCTTAAACTTTAAGTGTGATGTCCTTCATTCCCAAAACTTGCTGACCTCACCAGCAGAGGTCTGGAAGATCCAAGTCTGATCTAGAAGTGCATTTCTAACCTATTTATATTTTAATATCTGGGAGGTCAAAATCAGGTGACAAGGAGTTGACTCCTAAGAATTTGAGGATGCTACCTACACAAACGTTTCAATTAAATAGGTTAAAGTTCACTATGACTTGGCTATCATTTATGCCTTTACATATGGACATGTGTCTAAATCTTGCTGTAGATTTCTGGGATCCCTGGGAATGAAGACACTGCTGAGTTCTGACTGGGTCTCGCCTGCTTTCTTTTCCAGGAGTACATGAATCCAATTCCGAGTCGTCACCCATGTTAGGTCAGTCTCATGCCAGATATTTCCTAGAAGTAAACAGGGATGAAAGAAGGGGCGTGGGTACTTATAACAATGGATCCAAATCCAGGGCAGTCAAAAGGGTGACAGCATGGCGTAAGTGTGGGATGAGAAGGGGGCAGGTTGTGCATTTCCACAGCATTGGGAACTGAAGAGTTTCTCTGTCTAGCAACAAAAGAAGTGATAATGATACTAATAATTCAGATGGTTCCAAGCAACACCTCCTGGGGAGAGTGAGGGGACTTTTTATCTTGCTGTCCTCTGAGTCCTGGATTTAGTTCAGTGGTAGTATAATATAACTTGTGTAAAGATTGTTTCATTTTAAGAAAGATGTATAGAATCACAATAATAGCAACTGATACTCACCCAGTCCTTTAATATACAAACATCATTATATCACTTATCCTCACAAAAGCAAAGAAAACGTTTTAGGTAGAATGTGAGGAAGCTGTTATTTGACAATGAAGAGTTTAGCTGAAGTTTATATTATGAAGCTTTCACCAGAGCAATTAATATAAACACTTTGCAATGATAAGTATTTAAAGAGGAGCCAAATACGCAGATGGGAAATCTAAGAAGTGAAGGCATTGCTGAAGAGGGCAGCGTGAATGAGGATGAACATTCAAAAGATGGAAGGGGAAGATATCGCGGTGGAGGGGGTGTGCTTTCTTGATGAGAAAACATTGCCAGCTCCAAGTACTCTAATAAAGGTAAATTGCAATTTATCTACTTCTTTGTGGTTCAATTTCCTTGGCAATTATTATATTAGAGTGACACTTCTATTGAATTATGTTTCAATTACTATTAAAAAATCGAAGTCCTTAAGTTCCAGGAAATTATGAATGCAGCTCCTGGAGAGCTCTACCTCTGACACTCCAAGGATAGTATCGTTTATCTCCTTAGCACTTGGAGGCCCATTATGCAGCGAGGGCCAGGAAGGAGGCCATCCACACAATAGTGTCCAACATTTTCAAAGCACTTCTGGTGGATTCGACCATCTCCGTGCTGTGTTGTGCTAACCCCAGGTGACCGGCAGTCTTTCTTTGCACAGGACACAATGGCAAACAGAAACATTAACTCTCGCAATGTCGCAAGAATCTGACTGCATTATTCCCTGACCTCCGCAAAGATAATGTGTTATTTGCTGTACAGAAATAAAAGTTTTCAAAGCCATTGGAAATAGAATTGTGTACGCTTCACTGGCTGAACCGCCTTTCTAGGGTTTATTTGTTTGGCCCATTGGAGTGAGAGAATGGGAGAGTTTCAGCGAGGGGACCACGGAGGTTTCCTTCTTTTCCCCACTTTCCTCTCCCGTAAGATGGAGGGGTTTCTGAGCGCTGCATTGTTGAAGGCGGGGAGGAGCGTCTCCTGGATCACAAAGCCAGGGATGGAGGAGCAGGAAGGCCCTGTGTGGTGTCTGAAGGGCCCCCAGGCAGGGCTGGGGGAAATCTCCTGGATGGGTGGATATTTACCAGAAGTCAATAGCGCAGTGGGCTTTGGTTCGATGCTAATGAGGCCAAGGTTATACAAGGCCAACTGGTTTCCTTCTGTTCCCTCTGCTATAAACCGCCTCCCATCAGCGGCCAGACCTCCTGCAAATGCAGAAAGGGGGGTAATGAAACGGACCGGAGGCTTCTCCCAGACAGATGGCTCTCCAGCTGTTTTTGCTGACGGGTAACTTTCGCTGCCACCGCTCAACATCCCCTCGAAAAGACTCTGTCCTCCAAAGCCTTTCCCCTTCAGTTCTCCTGGGAGGCGTCTCCTGTCGACAGGGCCTCTCCTGGGGACTGTTCTCCAGTAGGTAACTTCTAAAGTGTGGGGTGTTTTTTTATTGTTGAGGTAGAGCCATCTCAGGCCCGGGTGGGTACAGAAAAGGTTGGTTGGCCCCAGCTTCCTGATTTGCCTCAGCTTGATGGGGCTCGAAACACCATTCTGTCTCTTCAGGGTGAAACCTCCCTGTTGCATCTATGAGTTAGTTCCCAGCCTTGAGGTATCCAGTGGCTCTTTATTTTTTGATCTGTGAAATGGGCATTTTAACCCTGGCTCTTGCCAACTTGCAGGGTTGGTGTGGGAACCAAGTGAGGAAACACAGGGGTGGTTTGGGGAGGTGTAAAGCACAAGCTAATAAGGGTTCCTGGTCACTCTTTCTTCTGCCCTGATGCCCACCGAGGTCCAAGGGGTTGCTGTCAGCCACCTTGGTTCCTGAGGCAGATGCACGGTTCTTTACTGACACCGCATCCCCCCAGACCTACTTCACGTCCCGGTTCCTCTCCTTGAGCTGGGACATCCTTCACTTCTGGCAGTAGCACTGGGAATGTCTTTGAGTTCTTTCTCCTTTTCTTTGGCATGCCATCCCCCCTGCGCCTACCCCCCCAACCCCCTGCCCGAACTCTCCCTCTTCTGAGCACATCCTGTTTCCTAACTGTATCAGTCAGGGTTCTCCAAAGAAACAGAATGTGTACATGTATATGATTTATTTTAGGGGATTGGCCCATCTGATTATGGGGCTGGCAAGTCCCAAATCCCTAAGGCAGGTGAGCAGGCTGGCAACTCTGGCAGGAGGTGATGCTGCAGTCATGAGATGGAATTTCTTCTTCTCTAGGAAGTCTCAGTTTTGGCGCTTAAGTCTTCAGCTGATTAGATGAAGCCCACCCACCTTATTGAGGGTAATTTACTTAAAGTCAGCTGATTGTAGATGTTAACCACATTTTAAAAGTACCTTCACAGCAACACCTGTATTGACCTTTGATTAAATAACTGGGTGCTGAGCTTAACCAAGATGACACAGAAAGCTGACCATCATACCAAGCTTCCATGGCTGACTCCCTAAGCCCATCTCTTGGGTGAAGCTTCCTGAGCAGCTGCTCACTCCATGCTGTCAGGATGTGTGTGGCTTCCTCAGTGTATCTTTACTTGTGTGCCCTTCCTCCAGACACACACAACTTGGCTTTCGAGGCTCTCTTCCCACCCCACCTCCCCACTATCCTCTGCCAGCTCACTGTGCCCTGTGGAGGTGATGTCAAGATCTCATCTCCTAGAAACAATTCATTGTCCTTTCAGCAAGTTATCAGAGCAAAAGCCATAATTAATATTTTATAACCTCAGCTATGGTAAATCGGTTACAGTGTAGCTCGTTTCCCTTTGGAGAGTGGAGAATTGGGGTTAGAGGTGAGCCAAATGTCACTTGTCAGGGAATTAAATCCTGATGCCCAAATGCAAACTTTCAGTTTTCAATTCTCCTCGGTGCAATCTAGGTACCTGTTCAGCATGATTTCAGAGTAAAAATTGAAGGGCTGACATGACTCCTTCATCAGTGCACCTTTCTGCTCAGCCTTTCCAAAAGCGAGGTTGTATACTAGGTACTGGGGAAAAGCTCAGACAGTCTTCCTGCGGCCCTACCCCTGAGAACTTGCATTCTAATGGTAGAACAGACAGGTAAAGAGAAAACTAGAAATGCAAGGCAGACACAAATCAGTGGTGAATGAGAAACATAAACAAAGCACTTACCTATTCATAGGTAAGAGCATTCATACGCTTTGCACAGTGAACTCTAAAACTACAGGCACTAAACAATCCTTGGTACTTAACTATCCCACGTGTGTATTTCTTAGCTGTCTTAACTTCTCTTTCATGCTTTGTTTGGGGAAAGAGTTACATTAGTTTGCATTTCCTCAGAGCACATTACTTGATGACTCAAGAAACCTGTCCCAAAGTTACTAGAAAAGTATGAGCAGTGAAGAAGGAAGTTGGAATTAAATATGAATTCATTCCACAACTACAGAGTGAGTAATGACTGTGGCCAGGGCGGGACAAGGGGTGGGGAGGCCCAGAGGAAACTAAGGCTTACCTTCTTGTGGGGAGGTCTAGATGACAGACATATGGAAGTGCCTCATTAAAAAGAAGCAGGGCCGAGGGTAGAAGGTTTGAGGAAGGAAGTTGGGAGGGAGGAAGTTAGCTATGGGGACTTGGGAGAGTGTTCTCAATGCACCCTATTTCCTTAAAGGATAGGGCAGGTCCTAGTAAACAATACATATTGTATAATCCCTATAAAATAAAATACATATGTATATATATTTGTGTGTGTGTGTGTACACAATAAAACTATTCATAAATATCAATGTAAATATGTACAGAATTTACATAAATGTAAATTGTATACATATACATATCTATATACTTACCTGTCTCTCTATATATTTCAAATAACATATGCCCAAATATTAACATGAGTTACCATCTCTGGGCAATGAGATTACAGGTGAATTTAATGTTCTTCTCTGGTCTTCTATATTTCCCACATTTTATCCTCTCATTACACTGTGGCCCTGAGTGCCCTAAGAAGGCACAGTACCCAAGCAACTAGAGGAAGACAATAGTCTTTGAATGGAAAGACCCAAAGGGCCCCTTAAATCTTTAATAGATGCAATGTGTAGATGACTCTTATCTCTGAACAAGTGTCCCTCACCTTCCTGCCCCAGCCCCCAGTGCTCAGAGTAAACAAAGTCACATGTCATATGACATTAGTTTTGGCTTGTCTGTGGATTCATGGTATTTTTCCTTCTTTCTCTTTCAATGTCCTGTGACTCCACCTTTCCCATATGACAGACGTATTGCTTTGCTGTCTTTTGTGGTTTAAAAACTGGGTTAATGCTTAAAAATGAATCACAATCTAAGTATCATGGCTGAGTTGTCATCATGACTAGGAAGCTGGGAGGAAGTCACAAAAGAAAGCAGTGTAAATCAGCATGTAACCCATATGACCATTTGGACCACAAGAACCCATCAGTTCAAGCTGATGGCTTGGTCTACCAGGCTAGCAATCTCAGTCAAAAGCCTTCACCTAGTTGCCACATGGAGATGTCCAGAAAAGTTCAGCTTTTGATAAAACCAGCATGCTTTCTTTTTTTCAAGGATAAAGGCATCAGCCTTACAGGGAAAGAATTGTTCTGTGTCTATGGTAACAAGGAGAAGGTTGAGGATGTGTCCGTAGTATGATGTCTTAGTGTAAGAGTGGATATATGTCTAGTGGTGTCTAGGAATGGGGGTGTAAGGGCTATAAGGAACAGAGCACATGTTCTTGATTGAGGAAGTTTAGAGTCAAATCAAAGCAAAACACGTAAAAAAATTACTAATTAGTGAGAGGCGATGGAGTAGAGTTTTTCCAGACGTAAAGAGAAAGAAGTGTCAAGGAAGATAGTCTTCGGAGATGCATCTCTGGAAAACAGAGCAAAAGAAGGTATATAGTTTTGTCTTTCAAGGAATTGCCTAGAACTTGATCCCCAGGTAGACATTTGAGTGTAGAAGTTCACAGGCGAACACATGCATTTTCAGATATGCTGAGGCAAGAAGCAGCAGCCAGTTGCCAAACTGTCCCTCTAGCCCCAGCTCTATCCCTATAACCAGACAGCACAAGGGATGCCACAGACCTAAGAAGTCTTACCTATAGGAGCTCTGTGCAGAGACCCAGCATCATAAAAATAGGAGGAGATCCAGTCCTTGGCACAGGCAGGGTCAAATATCTGCAAAATTGCACAACCCAATTGTATTGGGGGAATTAGTATTCTAGTACAGAGCCAGAATCTGGGCCAAGAAGGTTCCTCTATTAATACATAGTCTATTTTGAGTTTTTAAACCCAGTTCTTTCCTGGATTCCAACCAGCACCTATGTCAAAGGCTATATAAAAAAACCATAAGTTGGAAAAGAAAAGAGCCACTATTAGAGCTTGAGAGCTGGCATTCAGGGAGGGATGTTGTTCAAAGGGGCAGGAATATAGTGAAAGAGACTGAGAAAGAGAAAACAGAGAAGATGGCAATCTACTGTTCTAGGTGGTAACAGGGAGGTCGTTTGTGGCTTTTGCCAGAGGAGTTTAAATAGAGAAGATTGAAGGCAGATTGTTATGGATCAAGTAAGAGTTGGGGAATGAGAAAAAGGAAAATGCCAATGTAGGCCACTCTATCCAAAGCACTACAGAGAGAACTTGTTTCAAATGCTGGGAAGATGGAGCCATTGAAGGTGGAAATTCCAGGAATTAAAGAGATAATTAATAGAGCAAAGTTCTAGGTGATGAGATCCAGAAGACGGGTGTGTGGCTCATCCTTGGATGAAAGGAAGAATGCTTTGAGACTATGGAGGGAGGCACAGAAAAGCTTGTGGGATATGGATGGGAATCTTAGGGAAACCTTATAGATTACCCTTATTGTTTTGCTGTGGAATTGGAAGTAATACAGTCTGCGGAGAGGATGGTAGAAGAAACTACTGAGGACATGTGATGGAGTGGTTGATTGGTACTGAGGGGCAGCTGAGACTGGAGACCAAACATCAACAGTGGCACTCATCAGCATGGTTGATTTATTTCCCGTAAGTCACACTCAC